>NW_027422408.1:0-101830 GCF_037893015.1 Macrotis lagotis
ATTGCCTAGCGTTCGGTGTCGTGCCTTAGCCTTGTTTCCCCTTGCCGTGCAGTTCCTTCCGTTACACTTGCCTTTCTTTGCTTTCCCTTGCCTTCCTTACCTTCTGTTACTCTTTGCTTGCCTTCCGTGCATTGCCTAGCCTTGCGTTGTCGTGCCTTAGCCTTGCCTCGCCTGAACTTCCTTTCCCATGCGTTACCCTTTCCTTGCCTTGCCGTGCATTGCCCAGCCTACGTTGCCGTGCCTTAGCCTTGTTTCCGCTTCCCGTGCCGTTCCTTCCATTTCCCTTGCCTTTCCTTGCTTTTCCTTGCCTTCCTTACCTTCCGTTACTCTTTGCTTGCCTTCCGTGCATTGCCTAGCCTTGCGTTGTCGTGCCTTTGCCTTATCTCGCCTGACCTTGCCTTCCTTTGCTTTAAGCTTTCCTTCCATTGTCGTTCATTGCCTAGCCTTGCGTTTCCGTGCATTAGCCTTGCCTAGCCTCACCGTGCCTTGCCTTGCGTTACCCTTTGCTTGCCTTGCCGTGCATTGCCTAGCCGTGCGTTGTCGTGCCTTAGCCTTGTTTCCCCTTGCCGTGCAGTTCCTTCCGTTACACTTGCCTTCCCTTGCTTTCCCTTGCCTTCCTTAACTTCCGTTACTCTTTGCTTGCCTTCCGTGCATTGCCTAGCCTTGCGTTGTCGTGCCTTAGCCTTGCCTCGCCTGAACGTGCTTTCCCATGTGTTACCCTTTCCTTGCCTTGCCGTGCATTGCCCAGCCTGCGTTGCCGTGCCTTAGCCTTGTTTCCCCTTGCCGTGCAGTTCCTTCCGTTACCCTTAGCTTTCCTTGCTTTTCCTTGCCTTGCTTACCTTCCGTTACTCTTTGCTTCCCTTCCCTGCATTGCCTAGCCTTGCGTTGTCGTGCCTTAGCCTTATCTCGACTGACCGTGCCTTCCTTTGCTTTAAGCTTTCCTTGCATTGTCGTGCATTGCCTAGCCTTGCGTTGTCGTGCATTAGCCTTGCCTAGCCTCACCGTGCCTTGCCTTGCGTTACCCTTTCCTCGCCTTGCCATGCATTTCCTAGCCGTGTGTTGTCGTGCCTTAGCCTTGTTTCCCCTTGCCGTTGCGTGCCTTTTGTTACACTTGACTTGCCTGGCTTTGCCTTGCCTTCCTTTCCTTCCGTTACTCTTTCCTTGCCTTGCCGTGCATTGCCTAGCCCTGCGTTGTCGTGCCTTAGCCTTGTTACCCCTTGCCGTGCCGTTCCTTCCGTTACCCTTGCCTTCCCTTGCTTTCCCTTGCCTTCCTTGCGTTCCGTTACTCTTTGCTTGCTTTCCGTGCATTGCCTAGCCTTGCATTCTCATGCCTTAGGCTTGCCTCGCCTGACCGTGCTTTCCCATGCGTTACCCTTTCCTTGCCTTGCCGTGCATTGCCTAGCGTGCGTTGTCGTGCCTTAGCCTTGTTTCCCCTTGCCGTGCCGTTCCTTCCGTTACACTTGCCTTTCCTTGCTTTCCCTTGCCTTACTTACCTTCCGTTACTCTTTGCTTGCCTTCCGTGCATTGCCTAGCCTTGCGTTGTCTAGCCTTAGCCTTATCTCGCCTGACCGTGCCTTCCTTTGCTTTAAGCTTTCCTTGCATTGTCGTGCATTGCCTAGCCTTGCGTTGTCGTGCAATAGCCTTGCCTAGCCTCACCGTGCCTTGCCTTGCTTTACCCTTTCCTTGCCTTGCCGTGCATTGCCTAGCCGTGCGTTGTCGTGCCTTAGCCTTGATTCCCCTTGCCGTGGCGTGCCTTTTGTTACACTTGCCTTGCCTGGCTTTGCCTTGCCTTCCTTTCCTTCCGTTACCCTTTCCTTGCCTTGCCGTGCATTGCCTAGCATTGCATTGTCGTGCCTTATCCTTGCCTCACCTGACCGTGCCTTCCCCTGCGTTACCCTTTCCTTGCCTTGCCGTGCATTGCCTAGCCCTGCGTTGTCGTGCCTTAGCCTTCTTAGCCCTTGCCGTGCCGTTCCTTCCGTTACCCTTGCCTTCCCTTGCTTTCCCTTGCCTTCCTTGCGTTCCGTTACACTTTGCTTGCCTTCCGTGCATTGCCTAGCCTTGCGTTGCCGTGCCTTAGCCTTGCCTCGCCTGACAGTGCTTTCCCATGCGTTACCCTTTCCTTGCCTTGCCGTTTATTGCCTAGCGTTCGGTGTCGTGCCTTAGACTTGTTCCCCCTTGCCGTGCCGTTCCTTCCGTTACCCTTGCCTTTCCTTGCTTTTCCTTGCCTTCCTTACCTTCCGTTACTCTTTGCTTGCCTTCCCTGAATTGCCTAGCCTTGCGTTGTCGTGCCTTTGCCTTATCTCGCCTGACCTTGCCTTCCTTTGCTTTAAGCTTTCCTTCCATTGTCGTTCATTGTCTAGCCTTGCGTTTCCGTGCATTAGCCTTGCCTAGCCTCACCGTGCCTTGCCTTGCGTTACCCTTTCCTTGCCTTGCCATGCATTTCCTAGCCGTGTGTTGTCGTGCCTTAGCCTTGTTTCCCCTTGCCGTTGCGTGCCTTTTGTTACACTTGACTTGCCTGGCTTTGCCTTGCCTTCCTTTCCTTCCGTTACTCTTTCCTTGCCTTGCCGTGCATTGCCTAGCCCTGCGTTGTCGTGCCTTAGCCTTGTTACCCCTTGCCGTGCCGTTCCTTCCGTTACCCTTGCCTTCCCTTGCTTTCCCTTGCCTTCCTTGCGTTCCGTTACTCTTTGCTTGCTTTCCGTGCATTGCCTAGCCTTGCGTTCTCATGCCTTAGGCTTGCCTCGCCTGACCGTGCTTTCCCATGCGTTACCCTTTCCTTGCCTTGCCGTGCATTGCCTAGCGTGCGTTGTCGTGCCTTAGCCTTGTTTCCCCTTGCCGTGCCGTTCCTTCCGTTACACTTGCCTTTCCTTGCTTTCCCTTGCCTTCCTTACCTTCCGTTACTCTTTGCTTGCCTTCCGTGCATTGCCTAGCCTTGCGTTGTCGTGCCTTAGCCTTATGTCGCCTGACCGTGCCTTCCTTTGCTTTAAGCTTTCCTTGCATTGTCGTGCATTGCCTAGCCTTGCGTTGTCGTGCATTAGCCTTGCCTAGCCTCACCGTGCCTTGCCTTGCTTTACCCTTTCCTTGCCTGGCCGTGCATTGCCTAGCCGTGCGTTGTCGTGCCTTAGCCTTGATTCCCCTTGCCGTGGCGTGCCTTTTGTTACACTTGCCTTGCCTGGCTTTGCCTTGCCTTCCTTTCCTTCAGTTACTCTTTCCTTGCCTTGCCGTGCATTGCCTAGCATTGCATTGTCGTGCCGTATCCTTGACTCACCTGACCGTGCCTTCCCCTGCGTTACCCTTTCCTTGCCTTGCCGTGCATTGCCTAGCCCTGCGTTGTCGTGCCTTAGCCTTGTTACCCCTTGCCGTGCCGTTCCTTCCGTTACCCTTGCCTTCCCTTGCTTTCCCTTGCCTTCCTTGCGTTCCGTTACTCTTTGCTTGCCTTCCGTGCGTTGCCTAGCCTTGCGTTGTCGAGCCTTAGCCTTATCTCGCCTGACCGTGCCTTCCTTTGCTTTAAGCTTTCCTTGCATTGTCGTGCATTTCCTAGCCTTGCGTTGTCGTGCAATAGCCTTGCCTTGCCTCACCGTGCCTTGCCTTGCTTTACCCTTTCCTTGCCTTGCCCTTCATTGCCTAGCCGTGCGTTGTCGTGCCTTAGCCTTGATTCCCCTTGCCGTGGCGTGCCTTTTGTTACACTTGCCTTGCCTGGCTTTGCCTTGCCTTCCTTTCCTTCCGTTACTCTTTCCTTGCCTTGCCGTGCATTGCCTAGCATTGCATTGTCGTGCCTTATCCTTGCCTCACCTGACCGTGCCTTCCCCTGCGTTACCCTTTCCTTGCCTTGCCGTGCATTGCCTAGCCTTGCGTTGTCGTGCCTTAGCCTTGTTACCCCTTGCCGTGCCGTTCCTTCCGTTACACTTGCCTTCCCTTGCTTTCCCTTGCCTTCCTTGCGTTCCGTTACTCTTTGCTTGCTTTCCGTGCATTGCCTAGCGTTGCGTTGTCATGCCTTAGGCTTGCCTCGCCTGACCGTGCTTTCCCATGCGTTACCCTTTCCTTGCCTTGCCGTGCATTGCCTAGCGTGCGTTGTCGTGCCTTAGCCTTGTTTCCCCTTGCCGTGCCGTTCCTTCCGTTACACTTGCCTTTCCTTGCTTTCCCTTTCCTTCCTTACCGTCCGTTACTCTTTGCTTGCCTTCCGTGCATTGCCTAGCCTTGCGTTGTCGTGCCTTAGCCTTGCCTCGCCTGACCGTGCTTTCCCATGCGTTACCCTTTCCTTGCCTTGCCGTTCATTGCCTAGCGTTCAGTGTCGTGCCTTAGACTTGTTCCCCCTTGCCGTGCCGTTCCTTCCGTTACCCTTGCCTTCCCTTGCTTTCCCTTGCCTTCCTTGCGTTCCGTTACTCTTTGCTTGCCTTCCGTGCATTGCCTAGCCTTGCGTTGTCGTGCCTTAGCCTTGCCTCGCCTGAACGTGCTTTCCCATGCGTTACCCTTTCTTTGCCTTGCCGTGCATTGCCTAGCCTACGTTGCCGTGCCTTAGCCTTGTTTCCCCTTGCCGGGCCGTTCCTTCCATTACCCTTGCCTTCCCTTGCTTTCCCTTGCCTTCCTTGCGTTCCGTTACTCTTTGCTTGCTTTCCGTGCATTGCCTAGCCTTGCGTTGTCATGCCTTAGCCTTGCCTCGCGTGACCGTGCTTTCCCATGCCTTACCCTTTCCTTGCCTTGCCGTGCATTGCCTAGCGTGCGTTGTCGTGCTTTAGCCTTGTTTCCCCTTGCCGTGCCGTTCCTTCCGTTACCATTGCCTTTCCTTGCTTTCCCTTGCCTTCCTTACCTTCCGTTACTCTTTGCTTGCCTTCCGTGCATTGCCTTGCCTTGCGTTGTTGTGCCTTAGCCTTATCTCGCCTGACCGTGCCTTCCTTTGCTTTAAGCTTTACTTGCATTGTCGTGCATTGCCTAGCCTTGCGTTGTCGTGCTTTAGCCTTGCCTAGCCTCACCGTGCCTTGCCTTGCGTTACCCTTTACTTGCCTTGCCGTGCATTTCCTAGCCGTGTGTTGTCGTGCCTTAGCCTTGTTTCCCCTTGCCGTTGCGTGCCTTTTGTTACACTTGCCTTGCCTGGCTTTGCCTTGCCTTCCTTTCCTTCCGTTACTCTTTCCTTGCCTTGCCGTGCATTGCCTAGCCTTGCATTGTCGTGCCTTATCCTTGCCTCACCTGACCGTGCCTTCCCCTGCGTTACCCTTTCCTTGCCTTGCCGTGCATTGCCTAGCCCTGCGTTGTCGTGCCTTAGCCTTGTTACCCCTTGCCGTGCCGTTCCTTCCGTTACACTTGCCTTCCCTTGCTTTCCCTTGCCTTCCTTGCGTTCCGTTACTCTTTGCTTGCTTTCCGTGCATTGCCTAGCCTTGCGTTGTCATGCCTTAGGCTTGCCTCGCCTGACCGTGCTTTCCCATGCGTTACCCTTTCCTTGCCTTGCCGTGCATTGCCTAGCGTGCGTTGTCGTGCCTTAGCCTTGTTTACCCTTGCCGTGCCGTTCCTTCCGTTACACTTGCCTTTCTTTGCTTTCCCTTGCCTTCCTTACCTTCCGTTACTCTTTGCTTGCCTTCCGTGCATTGCCTAGCCTTGCGTTGTCGTGCCTTAGCCTTATCTCGCCTGACCGTGCCTTCCTTTGCTTTCAGCTTTCCTTGCATTGTCGTGCATTGCCTAGCCTTGCGTTGTCGTGCATTAGCCTTGCCTAGCCTCACCGTGCCTTGCCTTGCGTTACCCTTTCCTTGCCTTGCCGTGCATTGCCTAGCCGTGCGTTGTCGTGCCGTAGCCTTGATTCCCCTTGCCGTGGCGTGCCTTTTGTTACACTTGCCTTGCCTGGCTTTGACTTGCCTTCCTTTCCTTCCGTTACTCTTTCCTTGCCTTGCCGTGCATTGCCTAGCCCTGCGTTGCCGTGCCTTAGCCTTGATACCCCTTGCCGTGCCGTTCCTTCCGTTACCCTTGCCTTCCCTTGCTTTCCCTTGCCTTCCTTGCGTTCCGTTACTCTTTGCTTGCCTTCCGTGCATTGCCTAGCCTTGCGTTGTCGTGCCTTAGCGTTGCCTCGCCTGACCGTGCTTTCAAATGCGTTACCCTTTCCTTGCCTTGCCGTTCATTGCCTAGCGTTCGGTGTCGTGCCTTAGACTTGTTTCCCCTTGCCGTGCCGTTCCTTCCGTTACCCTGGCCTTTCCTTCCTTTTCCTTGCCTTGCTTACCTTCCGTTACTCTTTGCTTGCCTTCCCTGAATTTCCTAGCCTTGCCTTGTCGTGCCTTAGCCTTATCTCGCTTGCCCTTGCCTTCCTTTGCTTTAAGTTTCCTTGCATTGTCGTGCATCGCCTAGCCTTGCGTTTTCGTGCATTAGCCTTGCCTAGCCTCACCGTGCCTTTTCTTGCGTTAACTTTTGCTTGCCTTGCCGTGCATTGCCTAGCCGTGCGTTGTCGTGCCTTAGCCTTGTTTCCCCTTGCCGTTCCGTTCCTTCCGTTACACTTGCCTTTCTTTGCTTTCCCTTGCCTTCCTTACCTTCCGTTACTCTTTGCTAGCCTTCCGTGCATTGCCTAGCCTTGCGTTGTCGTGCCTTAGCCTTGCCTCGCCTGAACGTGCTTTCCCATGCGTTACCCTTTCCTTGCCTTGCCGTGCATTGCCTAGCCTACGTTGCCGTGCCTTAGCCTTGTTTCCCCTTGCCGTGCCGTTCCTTCCATTACCCTTGCCTTCCCTTGCTTTCCCTTGCCTTCCTTGCGTTCCGTTACTCTTTGCTTGCTTTCCGTGCATTGCCTAGCTTTGCGTTGTCATGCCTTAGCCTTGCCTCGCCTGACCGTGCTTTCCCATGCGTTACCCTTTCCTTGCCTTGCCGTGCATTGCCTAGCGTGCGTTGTCGTGCCTTAGCCTTGTTGCCCCTTGCCGTGCCGTTCCTTCCGTTACACTTGCCTTTCCTTGCTTTCCCTTGCCTTCCTTACCTTCCGTTACTCTTTGCTTGCCTTCCGTGCATTGCCTAGCCTTGCCTCGCCTGACCGTGCTTTCCCATGCGTTACCCTTTCCTTGCCTTGCTGTTCATTGCCTAGTGTTCGGTGTCGTGCCTTAGCCTTGTTTCCCCTTGCCGTGCAGTTCCTTCCGTTACACTTGCCTTTCTTTGCTTTCCCTTGCCTTCCTTACCTTCTGTTACTCTTTGCTTGCCTTCCGTGCATTGCCTAGCCTTGCGTTGTCGTGCCTTAGCCTTGCCTCGCCTGAACTTGCTTTCCCATGCGTTACCCTTTCCTTGCCTTGCCGTGCATTGCCCAGCCTGCGTTGCCGTGCCTTAGCCTTGTTTCCGCTTCCCGTGCCGTTCCTTCCGTTACCCTTGCCTTTCGTTGCTTTCCCTTGCCTTCCTTACCTTCCGTTACTCTTTGCTTGCCTTCCGTGCATTGCCTAGCCTTGCGTTGTTGTGCCTTAGCCTTATCTCGCCTGACCGTGCCTTCCTTTGCTTTAAGCTTTCCTTGCATTGTCGTGCATTGCCTAGCCTTGCGTTGTCGTGCATTAACCTTGCCTAGCCTCACCGTGCCTTGCCTTGCGTTACCCTTTCCTTGCCTTGCCGTGCATTTCCTAGCCGTGTGTTGTCGTGCCTTAGCCTTGTTACCCCTTGCCGTGCCGTTCCTTCCGTTACCCTTGCCTTCCCTTGCTTTCCCTTTCCTTCCTTGCATTCCGTTACTCCTTGCTTGCTTTCCGTGCATTGCCTAGCCTTGCGTTGGCTTTCCTTAGCCTTGCCTCGCCTGACCGTGCTTTCCCATGCGTTACCCTTTCCTTGCCTTGCCGTGCATTGCCTAGCGTGCGGTGTCGTGCCTTAGCCTTGTTTCCCCTTGCCGTGCCGTTCCTTCCGTTACACTTGCCTTTCTTTGCTTTCCCTTGCCTTCCTTACCTTCCGTTACTCTTTGCTTGCCTTCCGTGCTTTGCCATTCCTTGCGTTGTCGTGCCTTAGCCTTGCCTCCCCTGACAGTTGTTTCCCATGCGTTACCCTTTCCTTCCTAGCGTGCGTTGTCGTGCCTTAGACTTGTTTCCCCTTGCCGTGCCGTTCCTTCCGTTACCATTGCCTTTCCTTGCTTTCCTTTGCCTTCCTTACCTTCCGTTACCCTTTCCTTGCCTTCCCTGCATTGCCTAGCCTTGCGTTGTCGTGCCTTAGCCTTATCTCTTCTAACCGTGCCTTCCTTTGCTTTAAGCTTTACTTGCATTGTCGTGCATTGCCTAGCCTTGCGTTGTCGTGCTTTAGCCTTGCCTAGCCTCACCGTGCCTTGCCTTGCGTTACCCTTTACTTGCCTTGCCTTGCATTTCCTAGCCGTGTGTTGTCGTGCCTTAGCCTTGTTTCCCCTTGCCGTTGCGTGCCTTTTGTTACACTTGCCTTGCCTCGCTTTGCCTTGACTTCCTTTCCTTCCGTTACTCTTTCCTTGCCTTGCCGTGCATTGCCTAGCCTTGCATTGTCGTGCCTTATCCGTGCCTCACCTGACCGTGCCTTCCCCTGCGTTACCCTTTCCTTGCCTTGCCGTGCATTGCCTAGCCCTGCGTTGTCGTGCCTTAGCCTTGTTACCCCTTGCCGTGCTGTTCCTTCCGTTACACTTGCCTTTCTTTGCTTTCCCTTGCCTTCCTAACCTTCCGTTAGTCTTTGCTAGCCTTCCGTGCCTTTCCTAGCCTTGCGTTGTCGTGCCTTAGCCTTGCCTCGCCTGAACGTGCTTTCCCATGCGTTACCCTTTCCTTGCCTTGCCGTGCATTGCCTACCCTACGTTGCCGTGCCTTAGCCTTGTTTCCCCTTGCCGTGCCGTTCCTTTCATTACCCTTGCCTTCCCTTGCTTTCCCTTGCCTTCCTTGCGTTCCGTTACTCTTTGCTTGCTTTCCGTGCATTGCCTAGCCTTGCGTTGTCATGCCTTAGCCTTGCCTCGCGTGACCGTGCTTTCCCATGCCTTACCCTTTCCTTGCCTTGCCGTGCATTGCCTAGCGTGCGTTGTCGTGCCTTAGCCTTGTTTCCCCTTGCCGTGCCGTTCCTTCCGTTACCATTGCCTTTCCTTGCTTTCCCTTGCCTTCCTTACCTTCCGTTACTCTTTGCTTGCCTTCCGTGCATTGCCTTGCCTTGCGTTGTTGTGCCTTAGCCTTATCTCGCCTGACCGTGCCTTCCTTTGCTTTAAGCTTTCCTTGCATTGTCGTGCATTGCCTAGCCTTGCGTTGTCGTGCATTAACCTTGCCTAGCCTCACCGTGCCTTGCCTTGCGTTACCCTTTCCTTGCCTTGCCGTGCATTTCCTAGCCGTGTGTTGTCGTGCCTTAGCCTTGTTACACCTTGCCGTGCCGTTCCTTCCGTTACCCTTGCCTTCCCTTGCTTTCCCTTTCCTTCCTTGCATTCCGTTACTCCTTGCTTGCTTACCGTGCATTGCCTAGCCTTGCGTTGGCTTTCCTTAGCCTTGCCTCGCCTGACCGTGCTTTCCCATGCGTTACCCTTTCCGTGCCTTGCCGTGCATTGCCTAGCGTGCGTTGTCGTGCCTTAGCCTTGTTTCCCCTTGCCGTGCCGTTCCTTCCGTTACTCTTGCCTTTCTTTGCTTTCCCTTGCCTTCCTTACCTTCCGTTACTCTTTGCTTGCCTTCCGTGCATTGCCATTCCTTGCGTTGGCTTGCCTTAGCCTTGCCTCCCCTGACCGTGCTTTCCCATGCGTTACCCTTTCCTTGCCTTGCCGTGCATTGCCTAGCGTGCGTTGTCGTGCCTTAGACTTGATTCCCCTTGCCGTGCCGTTCCTTCCGTTACCATTGCCTTTCCTTGCTTTCCTTTGCCTTCCTTACCTTCCGTTACCCTTTCCTTGCCTTCCCTGCATTGCCTAGCCTTGCGTTGTCGTGCCTTAGCCTTATCTCTTCTAACCGTGCCTTCCTTTGCTTTAAGCTTTACTTGCATTGTCGTGCATTTCCTAGCCTTGCGTTGTCGTGCTTTAGCCTTGCCTAGCCTCACCGTGCCTTGCCTTGCGTTACCCTTTACTTGCCTTGCCGTGCATTTCCTAGCCGTGTGTTGTCGTGCCTTAGCCTTGTTTCCCCTTGCCGTTGCGTGCCTTTTGTTACACTTGCCTTGCCTCGCTTTGCCTTGCCTTCCTTTCCTTCCGTTACTCTTTCCTTGCCTTGCCGTGCATTGCCTAGCCTTGCATTGTCGTGCCTTATCCTTGCCTCACCTGACCGTGCCTTCCCCTGCGTTACCCTTTCCTTGCCTTGCCGTGCATTGCCTAGCCGTGCGTTGTCGTGCCTTAGCCTTGTTTCCCCTTGCCGTGCCGTTCCTTCCGTTACACTTGACTTCCCTTGCTTTCCCTTGCCTTCCTTGCGTTCCGTTACTCTTTGCTTGCTTTCCGTGCATTGCCTAGCCTTGCGTTGTCATGCCTTAGGCTTGCCTCGCCTGACCGTGCTTTCCCATGCGTTACCCTTTCCTTGCCTTGTCGTGCTTTGCCTAGCGTGCGTTGTCGTGCCTTAGACTTGTTTCCCCTTGCCGTGCCGTTCCTTCCGTTACACTTGCCTTTCTTTGCTTTCCCTTGCCTTCCTTACCTTCCTTTACTCTTTGCTTGCCTTCCGTGCATTGCCTAGCCTTGCGTTGTCGTGCCTTAGCCTTATCTCGCCTGACCGTGCCTTCCTTTGCTTTAAGCTTTCCTTGCATTGTCGTGCATTGCCTAGCCTTGCGTTGTCGTGCATTAGCCTTGCCTAGCCTCACCGTGCCTTGCCTTGCATTACCCTTTCCTTGCCTTGCCGTGCATTGCCTAGCCGTGCGTTGTCGTGCCGTAGCCTTGATTCCCCTTGCCGTGGCGTGCCTTTTGTTACACTTCCCTTGCCTGGCTTTGACTTGACTTCCTTTCCTTCCCTTACTCTTTCCTTGCCTTGCCGTGCATTGCCTAGCCTTGCATTGTCGTGCCTTATCCTTGCCTCACCTGACCGTGCCTTCCCCTGCGTTACCCTTTCCTTGCCTTGCCGTGCATTGCCTAGCCCTGCGTTGTCGTGCCTTAGCCTTCTTACCCCTTGCCGTGCCGTTCCTTCCGTTACCCTTGCCTTCCTTTGCTTTCCCTTGCCTTCCTTACCTTCCGTTACTCTTTGCTTGCCTTCCGTGCATTGCCTAGCCTTGCGTTGTCGTGCCTTAGCCTTGCCTCGCCTGACCGTGCTTTCCCATGCGTTACCCTTTCCTTGCCTTGCCGTGCATTGCCTAGCGTGCGTTGTCGTGCCTTAGCCTTGTTTCCCCTTGCCGTGCCGTTCCTTCCGTTACACTTGCCTTTCCTTGCTTTCCCTTGCCTTCCTTACCTTCCGTTACTCTTTGCTTGCCTTCCGTGCATTGCCTAGCCTTGCGTTGTCGTGCCTTAGCGTTGCCTCGCCTGACCGTGCTTTCCCATGCGTTTCCCTTTCCTTGCCTTGCCGTTCATTACCTAGCGTTCAGTGTCGTGCCTTAGACTTGTTCCCCCTTGCCGTGCCGTTCCTTCCGTTACCCTTGCCTTTCCTTGCTTTCCCTTGCCTTCCTTGCGTTCCGTTACTCTTTGCTTGCCTTCCGTGCATTGCCTAGCCTTGCGTTGTCGTGCCTTAGCGTTGCCTCGCCTGACCGTGCTTTCAAATGCGTTACCCTTTCCTTGCCTTGCCGTTCATTGCCTAGCGTTCGGTGTCGTGCCTTAGACTTGTTTCCCCTTGCCGTGCCGTTCCTTCCGTTACCCTGGACTTTCCTTCCTTTTCCTTGCCTTGCTTACCTTCCGTTAGTCTTTGCTTGCCTTCCCTGAATTTCCTAGCCTTGCCTTGTCGTGCCTTAGCCTTATCTCGCTTGCCCTTGCCTTCCTTTGCTTTAAGTTTCCTTGCATTGTCGTGCATTGCCTAGCCTTGCGTTGTCGTGCCTTAGCCTGGCCTCGCCTGAACGTGCTTTCCCATGCGTTACCCTTTCCTTGCCTTGCCGTGCATTGCCTAGCCTACGTTGCCGTGCCTTAGCCTTGTTTCCCCTTGCCGTGCCGTTCCTTCCATTACCCTTGCCTTCCCTTGCTTTCCCTTGCCTTCCTTGCGTTCCGTTACTCTTTGCTGGCTTTCCGTGCATTGCCTAGCTTTGCGTTGTCATGCCTTAGCCTTGCCTCGCCTGACCGTGCTTTCCCATGCGTTACCCTTTCCTTGCCTTGCCGTGCATTGCCTAGCGTTCGTTGTCGTGCCTTAGCCTTGTTTCCCCTTGCCGTGCCGTTCCTTCCGTTACACTTGCCTTTCCTTGCTTTCCCTTGCCTTCCTTACCTTCCGTTACTCTTTGCTTGCCTTAGCCTTGCCTTGCCTGACCGTGTTTTCCCATGCGTTACCCTTTCCTTGCCTTGCCGTTCATTGCCTAGCGTTCGGTGTCGTGCCTTAGCCTTGTTTCCCCTTGCCGTGCAGTTCCTTCCGTTACACTTGCCTTTCTTTGCTTTCCCTTGCCTTCCTTACCTTCCGTTACTCTTTGCTTGCCTTCCGTGCATTGCCTAGCCTTGCGTTGTCGTGCCTTACCCTTGCCTCGCCTGAACTTGCTTTCCCATGCGTTACACTTTCCTTGCCTTGCCGTGCATTGCCTAGCCTGCGTTGCCGTGCCTTAGCCTTGTTTCCGCTTCCCGTGCCGTTCCTTCCGTTACCCTTGCCTTTCCTTGCTTTTCCTTGCCTTCCTTACCTTCCGTTACTCTTTGCTTGCCTTCCCTGCATTGCCTAGCCTTGCGTTGTCGTGCCTTAGCCTTATCTCGCCTGACCGTGCCTTCCTTTGCTTTAAGCTTTCCTTGCATTGTCGTGCATTGCCTAGCCTTGCGTTGTCGTGCATTAGCCTTGCCTAGCCTCACCGTGCCTTGCCTTGCGTTACCCTTTCCTTGCCTTGCCGTGCATTGCCTAGCCGTGCGTTGTCGTGCCGTAGCCTTGATTCCCCTTGCCGTGGCGTGCCTTTTGTTACACTTGCCTTGCCTGGCTTTGCCTTGCCTTCCTTTCCTTCCGTTACTCTTTCCTTGCCCTCTCGTGCATTGCCTAGCCTTGCATTGTCGTACCTTATCCTTGCCTCACCTGACCGTGCCTTCCCCTGCGTTACCTGTTCCTTGCCTTGCCGTGCATTGCCTAGCGTTCGGTGTCGTGTCTTAGACTTTTTCCCCCTTGCCGTGCCGTTCCTTCCGTTACCCTTGCCTTTCCTTGCTTTTCCTTGCCTTCCTTACCTTCCGTTACTCTTTGCTTGCCTTCCCGGAATTGCCTAGCCTTGCGTTGTCGTGCCTTTGCCTTATCTCGCTTGACCTTGCCTTCCTTTGCTTTAAGCTTTCCTTGCATTGTCGTGCATTGCCTAGCCTTGCGTTTCCGTGCATTAGCCTTGCCTAGCCTCACCGTGCCTTGCCTTGCGTTACCCTTTGCTTGCCTTGCCGTGCATTGGCTAGCCGTGCGTTGTCGTGCCTTAGCCTTGTTTCCCCTTGCCGTGCAGTTCCTTCCTTTACACTTGCCTTTCTTTGCTTTCCCTTGCCTTCCTTACCTTCCGTTACTCTTTGCTTGCCTTCCGTGCATTGCCTAGCCTTGCGTTGTCGTGCCTTAGCCTTGCCTCGCCTGAACGTGCTTTCCCATGCGTTACCCTTTCCTTGCCTTGCCGTGCATTGCCTAGCCCTGCGTTGTCGTGCCTTAGCCTTGTTTCCCCTTGCCGTGCAGTTCCTTCCCTTACACTTGCCTTTCTTTGCTTTCCCTTGCCTTCCTTTCCTTCCGTTACTCTTTCCTTGCCTTGCCGTGCATTGCCTAGCCTTGCATTGTCGTGCCTTATCCTTGCCTCACCTGACCGTGCCTTCCCCTGCGTTACCCTTTCCTTGCCTTGCCGTGCATTGCCTAGCCCTGCGTTGTCGTGCCTTAGCCTTGTTACCCCTTGCGGTGCCGTTCCTTCCGTTACACTTGCCTTCCCTTGCTTTCCCTTGCCTTCCTTGCGTTTCGTTACTCTTTGCTTGCTTTCCGTGCATTGCCTAGCCTTGCGTTGTCATGCCTTAGGCTTGCCTCGCCTGACCGTGCTTTCCCATGCGTTACCCTTTCCTTGCCTTGCCGTGCATTGCCTAGCGTGCGTTGTCGTGCCTTAGCCTCGTTTCCCCTTGCCGTGCCGTTCCTTCCGTTACACTTGCCTTTCTTTGCTTTCCCTTGCCTTCCTTACCTTCCGTTACTCTTTGCTTGCCTTCCGTGCATTGCCTAGCCTTGCGTTGTCGTGCCTTAGCCTTATCTCGCCTGACCGTGCCTTCCTTTGCTTTAAGCTTTCCTTGCATTGTCGTGCATTGCCTAGCCTTGCGTTGTCGTGCATTAACCTTGCCTAGCCTCACCGTGCCTTGCCTTGCGTTACCCTTTCCTTGCCTTGCCGTGCATTGCCTAGCTGTGCGTTGTCGTGCCGTAGCCTTGATTCCCCTTGCCGTGGCGTGCCTTTTGTTACACTTGCCTTGCCTGGCTTTGACTTGCCTTCCTTTCCTTCCGTTACTCTTTCCTTGCTTTACCGTGCATTGCCTAGCCTTGCATTGTCGTGCCTTATCCTTGCCTCACCTGACCGTGCCTTCCCCTGCGTTACCCTTTCCTTGCCTTGCCGTGCATTGCCTAGCGTGCGTTGTCGTGCCTTAGCCTTGTTTCCCCTTGCCGTGCCGTTCCTTCCGTTACCCTTGACTTCCCTTGCTTTCCCTTGCCTTCCTTGCGTACCGTTACTCTTTGCTTGCCTTCCGTGCATTGCCTAGCCTTGCGTTGTCGTGCCTTAGCCTTATCTCGCCTGACCGTGCCTTCCTTTGCTTTGAGCTTTACTTGCATTGTCGTGCATTGCCTAGCCTTGCGTTGTCGTGCATTAGCCTTGCCTAGCCTCACCGTGCCTTGCCTTGCGTTACCCTTTCCTTGCCTTGCCGTGCATTGCCTAGCCGTGCGTTGTCGTTCCCTAGCCTTGATTCCCCTTGCCGTGGCGTGCCTTTTGTTACACTTGCCTTGCCTGGCTTTGCCTAGCCTTCCTTGCCTTCCGTTACTCTGCTTGCCTTCCGTGCATTGCCTAGCCTTGCGTTGGCTTTCCTTAGCCTTGCCTCGCCTGACCGTGCTTTCCCATGCGTTACCCTTTCCTTGCCTTGCCGTGCATTGCCTAGCGTGCGTTGTCGTGCCTTAGCCTTGCTTCCCCTTGCCGTGCCGTTCCTTCCGTTACACTTGCCTTTCTTTGCTTTCCCTTGCCTTCCTTACCTTCCGTTACTCTTTGCTTGCCTTCCGTGCATTGCCATGCCTTGCGTTGTCGTGCCTTAGCCTTGCCTCCCCTGACCGTTGTTTCCCATGCGTTACCCTTTCCTTCCCTTGCCGTGCATTGCCTAGCCGTGTGTTGTCGTGCCTTAGCCTTGTTTCCCCTTGCCGTGCCGTTCCTTCCGTTACCATTGCCTTTCCTTGCTTTCCTTTGCCTTCCTTACCTTCTGTTACCCTTTACTTGCCTTCCCTGCATTGCCTAGCCTTGCGTTATCGTGCTTTAGCCTTATCTCTTCTAACCGTGCCTTCCTTTGCTTTAAGCTTTACTTGCATTGTCGTGCATTGCCTAGCCTTGCGTTGTCGTGCATTAGCCTTGCCTAGCCTCACCGTGCCTTGCCTTGCGTTACCCTTTACTTGCCTTGCCGTGCATTTCCTAGCCGTGTGTTGTCGTGCCTTAGCCTTGTTTCCCCTTGCCGTTGCGTGCCTTTTGTTACACTTGCCTTGCCTGGCTTTGCCTTGCCTTCCTTTCCTTCCGTTACTCTTTCTTTGCCTTGCCGTGCATTGCCTAGCCCTGCGTTGTCGTGCCTTAGCCTTGTTACCCCTTGCCGTGCCGTTCCTTCCGTTACCCTTGTCTTCCCTTGCTTTCCCTTGCCTTCCTTGCGTTCCGTTACTCTTTGCTTGCTTTCCGTGCATTGCCTAGCCTTGCGTTGTCATGCCTTAGGCTTGCCTCGCCTGACCGTGCTTTCCCATGCGTTACCCTTTCCTTGCCTTGCCGTGCATTGCCTAGCGTGCGTTGTCGTGCCTTAGCCTTGTTTCCCCTTGCCTTGCCGTTCCTTCCGTTACACTTGCCTTTCTTTGCTTTCCCTTGCCTTCCTTACCTTCCGTTACTCTTTGCTTGCCTTCCGTGCATTGCCTAGCCTTGCGTTGTCGTGCCTTAGCCTTATCTCGCCTGACCGTGCCTTCCTTTTCTTTAAGCTTTCCTTGCGTTGTCGTGCATTAGCCTTGCCTAGCCTCACCGTGCCTTGCCTTGCGTTACCCTTTCCTTGCCTTGCCGTGCATTGCCTAGCCGTGCGTTGTGGTGCCGTAGCCTTGATTCCCCTTGCCGTGGCGTGCCTTTTGTTACACTTGCCTTGCCTGGCTTTGCCTTGCCTTCCTTTCCTTCCGTTACTCTTTCCTTGCCTTGCCGTGCATTGCCTAGCTGTGCGTTGTCGTGCCGTAGCCTTGATTCCCCTTGCCGTGGCGTGCCTTTTGTTACACTTGCCTTGCCTGGCTTTGACTTGCCTTCCTTTCCTTCCGTTACTCTTTCCTTGCCTTACCGTGCATTGCCTAGCCTTGCATTGTCGTGCCTTATCCTTGCCTCACCTGACCGTGCCTTCCCCTGCGTTACCCTTTCCTTGCCTTGCCGTGCATTGCCTAGCGTGCGTTGTCGTGCCTTAGCCTTGTTTCCCCTTGCCGTGCCGTTCCTTCCGTTACCCTTGACTTCCCTTGCTTTCCCTTGCCTTCCTTGCGTACCGTTACTCTTTGCTTGCCTTCCGTGCATTGCCTAGCCTTGCGTTGTCGAGCCTTAGCCTTATCTCGCTTGACCGTGCCTTCCTTTGCTTTAAGCTTTACTTGCATTGTCGTGCATTGCCTAGCCTTGTGTTGTCGTGCATTAGCCTTGCCTAGCCTCACCGTGCCTTGCCGTGCGTTACCCTTTCCTTGCCTTGCCGTGCATTGCCTAGCCGTGCGTTGTCGTTCCCTAGCCTTGATTCCCCTTGCCGTGGCGTGCCTTTTGTTACACTTGCCTTGCCTGGCTTTGCCTAGCCTTCCTTGCCTTCCGTTACTCTGCTTGCCTTCCGTGCATTGCCTAGCCTTGCGTTGGCTTTCCTTAGCCTTGCCTCGCCTGACCGTGCTTTCCCATGCGTTACCCTTTCCTTGCCTTGCCGTGCATTGCCTAGCGTGCGTTGTCGTGCCTTAGCCTTGCTTCCCCTTGCCGTGCCGTTCCTTCCGTTACACTTGCCTTTCTTTGCTTTCCCTTGCCTTCCTTACCTTCCGTTACTCTTTGCTTGCCTTCCGTGCATTGCCATGCCTTGCGTTGTCGTGCCTTAGCCTTGCCTCCCCTGACCGTTGTTTCCCATGCGTTACCCTTTCCTTCCCTTGCCGTGCATTGCCTAGCGTGCGTTGTCGTGCCTTAGACTTGTTTCCCCTTGCCGTGCCGTTCCTTCCGTTACCATTGCCTTTCCTTGCTTTCCTTTGCCTTCCTTACCTTCCGTTACTCTTTTCTTGCCTTCCCTGCATTGCCTAGCCTTGCGTTGTCGTGCCTTAGCCTTATCTCTTCTAACCGTGCCTTCCTTTGCTTTAAGCTTTACTTGCATTGTCGTGCATTGCCTAGCCTTGCGTTGTCGTGCATTAGCCTTGCCTAGCCTCACCGTGCCTTGCCTTGCGTTACCCTTTACTTGCCTTGCCGTGCATTTCCTAGCCGTGTGTTGTCGTGCCTTAGCCTTGTTTCCCCTTGCCGTTGCGTGCCTTTTGTTACACTTGCCTTCCCTTGCTTTCCCTTGCCTTCCTTGCGTTCCGTTACTCTTTGCTTGCTTTCCGTGCATTGCCTAGCCTTGCGTTGTCATGCCTTAGCCTTGCCTCGCCTGACCGTGCTTTCCCATGCGTTACCCTTTCCTTGCCTTGCCGTTCATTGCCTAGCGTTCGGTGTCGTGCCTTAGACTTGTTCCCCCTTGCCGTGCCGTTCCTTCCGTTACCCTTGCCTTTCCTTGCTTTTCCTTGCCTTCCTTACCTTCCGTTACTCTTTGCTTGCCTTCCCTGAATTGCCTAGCCTTGCGTTGTCGTGCCTTTGCCTTATCTCGCCTGACCTTGCCTTCCTTTGCTTTAAGCTTTCCTTGCATTGTCGTGCATTGCCTAGCCTTGCGTTTCCGTGCATTAGCCTTGCCTAGCCTCACCGTGCCTTGCCTTGCGTTACCCTTTGCTTGCCTTGCCGTGCATTGCCTAGCCTTGCGTTGTCGTGCCTTAGCCTTGCCTCGCCTGAACGTGCTTTCCCATGCGTTACCCTTTCCTTGCCTTGCCGTGCATTGCCCATCCTGCGTTGCCGTGCCTTAGCCTTGTTTCCCCTTGCCGTGCAGTTCCTTCCGTTACCCTTGCCTTTCCTTGCTTTTCCTTGCCTTGCTTACCTTCCGTTACTCTTTGCTTCCCTTCCCTGCATTGCCTAGCCTTGCGTTGTCGTGCCTTAGCCTTATCTCGCCTGACCGTGCCTTCCTTTGCTTTAAGCTTTCCTTGCATTGTCGTGCATTGCCTAGCCTTGCGTTGTCGTGCATTAGCCTTGCCTAGCCTCACCGTGCCTTGCCTTGCGTTACCCTTTCCTTGCCTTGCCGTGCATTGCCTAGCCGTGCGTTGTCGTGCCTTAGCCTTGATTCCCCTTGCCGTGGCGTGCCTTTTGTTACACTTGCCTTGCCTGGCTTTGCCTTGCCTTCCTTTCCTTCCGTTACTCTTTCCTTGCCTTGCCGTGCATTGCCTAGCCTTGCATTGTCGTGCCTTATCCTTGCCTCACCTGACCGTGCCTTCCCCTGCGTTACCCTTTCCTTGCCTTGCCGTGCATTGCCTAGCCCTGCGTTGTCGTGCCTTAGCCTTCTTACCACTTGCCGTGCCGTTCCTTCCGTTACCCTTGCCTTCCCTTGCTTTCCCTTGCCTTCCTTACCTTCCGTTACTCTTTGCTTGCCTTCCGTGCATTGCCTAGCCTTGCCTCGCCTGACCGTGCTTTCCCATGCGTTACCCTGTCCTTGCCTTGCCGTGCATGGCCTAGCGTGCGTTGTCGTGCCTTAGCCTTGTTTCCCCTTGCCGTGCCGTTCCTTCCGTTACCCTTGCCTTTCCTTGCTTTCCCTTGTCTTCCTTACCTTCCGTTACTCTTTGCTTGCCTTCCGTGCATTGCCTAGCCTTGCCTCGCCTGACCGTGCTTTCCCATGCGTTACCCTTTCCTTGCCTTGCCGTTCATTGCCTAGCGTTCGGTGTCGTGCCTTAGCCTTGTTTCCCCTTGCCGTGCAGTTCCTTCCGTTACACTTGCCTTTCTTTGCTTTCCCTTGCCTTCCTTACCTTCTGTTACTCTTTGCTTGCCTTCCGTGCATTGCCTAGCCTTGCGTTGTCGTGCCTTAGCCTTGCCTCGCCTGAACTTGCTTTCCCATGCGTTACCCTTTCCTTGCCTTGCCGTGCATTGCCCAGCCTGCGTTGCCGTGCCTTAGCCTTGTTTCCGCTTCCCGTGCCGTTCCTTCCGTTACCCTTGCCTTTCCTTGCTTTTCCTTGCCTTCCTTACCTTCCGTTACTCTTTGCTTGCCTTCCCTGCATTGCCTAGCCTTGCGTTGTCGTGCCTTAGCCTTATCTCGCCTGACCATGCCTTCCTTTGCTTTAAGCTTTCCTTGCATTGTCGTGCATTGCCTAGCCTTGCGTTGTCGTGCATTAGCCTTACCTAGCCTCACCGTGCCTTGCCTTGCGTTACCCTTTCCTTGCCTTGCCGTGCATTGCTAGCCGTGCGTTGTCGTGCCTTAGCCTTGTTTCCCCTTGCCGTGCTGTTCCTTCCGTTACACTTGCCTTTCATTGCTTTCCCTTGCCTTCCTTACCTTCCGTTACTCTTTGCTAGCCTTCCGTGCCTTTCCTAGCCTTGCGTTGTCGTGCCTTAGCCTTGCCTCGCCTGAACCTGCTTTCCCATGCGTTGCCCTTTCCTTGCCTTGCCGTGCATTGCCTAGCCTACGTTGCCGTGCCTTAGCCTTGTTTCCCCTTGCCGTGCCGTTCCTTCCATTACCCTTGCCTTCCCTTGCTTTCCCTTGCCTTCCTTGCGTTCCGTTACTCTTTGCTTGCTTTCCGTGCATTGCCTAGCCTTGCGTTGTCATGCCTTAGCCTTGCCTCGCGTGACCGTGCTTTCCCATGCCTTACACTTTCCTTGCCTTGCCGTGCATTGCCCAGCCTGCGTTGCCGTGCCTTAGCCTTGTTTCCGCTTCCCGTGCCGTTCCTTCCGTTACCCTTGCCTTTCCTTGCTTTTCCTTGCCTTCCTTACCTTCCGTTACTCTTTGCTTGCCTTCCCTGCATTGCCTAGCCTTGCGTTGTCGTGCCTTAGCCTTATCTCGCCTGACCGTGCCTTCCTTTGCTTTAAGCTTTCCTTGCATTGTCGTGCATTGCCTAGCCTTGCGTTGTCGTGCATTAGCCTTGCCTAGCCTCACCGTGCCTTGCCTTGCGTTACCCTTTCCTTGCCTTGCCGTGCATTGCCTAGCCGTGCGTTGTCGTGCCGTAGCCTTGATTCCCCTTGCCGTGGCGTGCCTTTTGTTACACTTGCCTTGCCTGGCTTTGCCTTGCCTTCCGTTCCTTCCGTTACTCTTTCCTTGCACTGTCGTGCATTGCCTAGCCTTGTATTGTCGTACCTTATCCTTGCCTCACCTGACCGTGCCTTCCCCTGCGTTACCTGTTCCTTGCCTTGCCGTGCATTGCCTAGCGTTCGGTGTCGTGTCTTAGACTTTTTCCCCCTTGCCGTGCCGTTCCTTCCGTTACCCTTGCCTTTCCTTGCTTTTCCTTGCCTTCCTTACCTTCCGTTACTCTTTGCTTGCCTTCCCGGAATTGCCTAGCCTTGCGTTGTCGTGCCTTTGCCTTATCTCGCTTGACCTTGCCTTCCTTTGCTTTAAGCTTTCCTTGCATTGTCGTGCATTGCCTAGCCTTGCGTTTCCGTGCATTAGCCTTGCCTAGCCTCACCGTGCCTTGCCTTGCGTTACCCTTTGCTTGCCTTGCCGTGCATTGGCTAGCCGTGCGTTGTCGTGCCTTAGCCTTGTTTCCCCTTGCCGTGCAGTTCCTTCCTTTACACTTGCCTTTCTTTGCTTTCCCTTGCCTTCCTTACCTTCCGTTACTCTTTGCTTGCCTTCCGTGCATTGCCTAGCCTTTCGTTGTCGTGCCTTAGCCTTGCCTCGCCTGAACGTGCTTTCCCATGCGTTACCCTTTCCTTGCCTTGCCGTGCATTGCCTAGCCCTGCGTTGTCGTGCCTTAGCCTTGTTTCCCCTTGCCGTGCAGTTCCTTCCCTTACACTTGCCTTTCTTTGCTTTCCCTTGCCTTCCTTTCCTTCCGTTACTCTTTCCTTGCCTTGCCGTGCATTGCCTAGCCTTGCATTGTCGTGCCTTATCCTTGCCTCACCTGACCGTGCCTTCCCCTGCGTTACCCTTTCCTTGCCTTGCCGTGCATTGCCTAGCCCTGCGTTGTCGTGCCTTAGCCTTGTTACCCCTTGCGGTGCCGTTCCTTCCGTTACACTTGCCTTCCCTTGCTTTCCCTTGCCTTCCTTGCGTTTCGTTACTCTTTGCTTGCTTTCCGTGCATTGCCTAGCCTTGCGTTGTCATGCCTTAGGCTTGCCTCGCCTGACCGTGCTTTCCCATGCGTTACCCTTTCCTTGCCTTGCCGTGCATTGCCTAGCGTGCGTTGTCGTGCCTTAGCCTCGTTTCCCCTTGCCGTGCCGTTCCTTCCGTTACACTTGCCTTTCTTTGCTTTCCCTTGCCTTCCTTACCTTCCGTTACTCTTTGCTTGCCTTCCGTGCATTGCCTAGCCTTGCGTTGTCGTGCCTTAGCCTTATCTCGCCTGACCGTGCCTTCCTTTGCTTTAAGCTTTCCTTGCATTGTCGTGCATTGCCTAGCCTTGCGTTGTCGTGCATTAACCTTGCCTAGCCTCACCGTGCCTTGCCTTGCGTTACCCTTTCCTTGCCTTGCCGTGCATTGCCTAGCTGTGCGTTGTCGTGCCGTAGCCTTGATTCCCCTTGCCGTGGCGTGCCTTTTGTTACACTTGCCTTGCCTGGCTTTGACTTGCCTTCCTTTCCTTCCGTTACTCTTTCCTTGCCTTACCGTGCATTGCCTAGCCTTGCATTGTCGTGCCTTATCCTTGCCTCACCTGACCGTGCCTTCCCCTGCGTTACCCTTTCCTTGCCTTGCCGTGCATTGCCTAGCGTGCGTTGTCGTGCCTTAGCCTTGTTTCCCCTTGCCGTGCCGTTCCTTCCGTTACCCTTGACTTCCCTTGCTTTCCCTTGCCTTCCTTGCGTACCGTTACTCTTTGCTTGCCTTCCGTGCATTGCCTAGCCTTGCGTTGTCGAGCCTTAGCCTTATCTCGCTTGACCGTGCCTTCCTTTGCTTTAAGCTTTACTTGCATTGTCGTGCATTGCCTAGCCTTGCGTTGTCGTGCATTAGCCTTGCCTAGCCTCACCGTGCCTTGCCTTGCGTTACCCTTTCCTTGCCTTGCCGTGCATTGCCTAGCCGTGCGTTGTCGTTCCCTAGCCTTGATTCCCCTTGCCGTGGCGTGCCTTTTGTTACACTTGCCTTGCCTGGCTTTGCCTAGCCTTCCTTGCCTTCCGTTACTCTGCTTGCCTTCCGTGCATTGCCTAGCCTTGCGTTGGCTTTCCTTAGCCTTGCCTCGCCTGACCGTGCTTTCCCATGCGTTACCCTTTCCTTGCCTTGCCGTGCATTGCCTAGCGTGCGTTGTCGTGCCTTAGCCTTGCTTCCCCTTGCCGTGCCGTTCCTTCCGTTACACTTGCCTTTCTTTGCTTTCCCTTGCCTTCCTTACCTTCCGTTACTCTTTGCTTGCCTTCCGTGCATTGCCATGCCTTGCGTTGTCGTGCCTTAGCCTTGCCTCCCCTGACCGTTGTTTCCCATGCGTTACCCTTTCCTTCCCTTGCCGTGCATTGCCTAGCGTGCGTTGTCGTGCCTTAGACTTGTTTCCCCTTGCCGTGCCGTTCCTTCCGTTACCATTGCCTTTCCTTGCTTTCCTTTGCCTTCCTTACCTTCTGTTACCCTTTACTTGCCTTCCCTGCATTGCCTAGCCTTGCGTTGTCGTGCTTTAGCCTTATCTCTTCTAACCGTGCCTTCCTTTGCTTTAAGCTTTACTTGCATTGTCGTGCATTGCCTAGCCTTGCGTTGTCGTGCATTAGCCTTGCCTAGCCTCACCGTGCCTTGCCTTGCGTTACCCTTTACTTGCCTTGCCGTGCATTTCCTAGCCGTGTGTTGTCGTGCCTTAGCCTTGTTTCCCCTTGCCGTTGCGTGCCTTTTGTTACACTTGCCTTGCCTGGCTTTGCCTTGCCTTCCTTTCCTTCCGTTACTCTTTCTTTGCCTTGCCGTGCATTGCCTAGCCCTGCGTTGTCGTGCCTTAGCTTTGTTTCCCCTTACCGTGCCGTTCCTTCCGTTACCCTTGTCTTCCCTTGCTTTCCCTTGCCTTCCTTGCGTTCCGTTACTCTTTGCTTGCTTTCCGTGCATTGCCTAGCCTTGCGTTGTCATGCCTTAGGCTTGCCTCGCCTGACCGTGCTTTCCCATGCGTTACCCTTTCCTTGCCTTGCCGTGCATTGCCTAGCGTGCGTTGTCGTGCCTTAGCCTTGTTTCCCCTTGCCTTGCCGTTCCTTCCGTTACACTTGCCTTTCTTTGCTTTCCCTTGCCTTCCTTACCTTCCGTTACTCTTTGCTTGCCTTCCGTGCATTGCCTAGCCTTGCGTTGTCGTGCCTTAGCCTTATCTCGCCTGACCGTGCCTTCCTTTTCTTTAAGCTTTCCTTGCGTTGTCGTGCATTAGCCTTGCCTAGCCTCACCGTGCCTTGCCTTGCGTTACCCTTTCCTTGCCTTGCCGTGCATTGCCTAGCCGTGCGTTGTGGTGCCGTAGCCTTGATTCCCCTTGCCGTGGCGTGCCTTTTGTTACACTTGCCTTGCCTGGCTTTGCCTTGCCTTCCTTTCCTTCCGTTACTCTTTCCTTGCCTTGCCGTGCATTGCCTAGCTGTGCGTTGTCGTGCCGTAGCCTTGATTCCCCTTGCCGTGGCGTGCCTTTTGTTACACTTGCCTTGCCTGGCTTTGACTTGCCTTCCTTTCCTTCCGTTACTCTTTCCTTGCCTTACCGTGCATTGCCTAGCCTTGCATTGTCGTGCCTTATCCTTGCCTCACCTGACCGTGCCTTCCCCTGCGTTACCCTTTCCTTGCCTTGCCGTGCATTGCCTAGCGTGCGTTGTCGTGCCTTAGCCTTGTTTCCCCTTGCCGTGCCGTTCCTTCCGTTACCCTTGACTTCCCTTGCTTTCCCTTGCCTTCCTTGCGTACCGTTACTCTTTGCTTGCCTTCCGTGCATTGCCTAGCCTTGCGTTGTCGAGCCTTAGCCTTATCTCGCTTGACCGTGCCTTCCTTTGCTTTAAGCTTTACTTGCATTGTCGTGCATTGCCTAGCCTTGTGTTGTCGTGCATTAGCCTTGCCTAGCCTCACCGTGCCTTGCCGTGCGTTACCCTTTCCTTGCCTTGCCGTGCATTGCCTAGCCGTGCGTTGTCGTTCCCTAGCCTTGATTCCCCTTGCCGTGGCGTGCCTTTTGTTACACTTGCCTTGCCTGGCTTTGCCTAGCCTTCCTTGCCTTCCGTTACTCTGCTTGCCTTCCGTGCATTGCCTAGCCTTGCGTTGGCTTTCCTTAGCCTTGCCTCGCCTGACCGTGCTTTCCCATGCGTTACCCTTTCCTTGCCTTGCCGTGCATTGCCTAGCGTGCGTTGTCGTGCCTTAGCCTTGCTTCCCCTTGCCGTGCCGTTCCTTCCGTTACACTTGCCTTTCTTTGCTTTCCCTTGCCTTCCTTACCTTCCGTTACTCTTTGCTTGCCTTCCGTGCATTGCCATGCCTTGCGTTGTCGTGCCTTAGCCTTGCCTCCCCTGACCGTTGTTTCCCATGCGTTACCCTTTCCTTCCCTTGCCGTGCATTGCCTAGCGTGCGTTGTCGTGCCTTAGACTTGTTTCCCCTTGCCGTGCCGTTCCTTCCGTTACCATTGCCTTTCCTTGCTTTCCTTTGCCTTCCTTACCTTCTGTTACCCTTTCCTTGCCTTCCCTGCATTGCCTAGCCTTGCGTTGTCGTGCCTTAGCCTTATCTCTTCTAACCGTGCCTTCCTTTGCTTTAAGCTTTACTTGCATTGTCGTGCATTGCCTAGCCTTGCGTTGTCGTGCATTAGCCTTGCCTAGCCTCACCGTGCCTTGCCTTGCGTTACCCTTTACTTGCCTTGCCGTGCATTTCCTAGCCGTGTGTTGTCGTGCCTTAGCCTTGTTTCCCCTTGCCGTTGCGTGCCTTTTGTTACACTTGCCTTGCCTGGCTTTGCCTTGCCTTCCTTTCCTTCCGTTACTCTTTCTTTGCCTTGCCGTGCATTGCCTAGCCCTGCGTTGTCGTGCCTTAGCCTTGTTACCCCTTGCCGTGCCGTTCCTTCCGTTACCCTTGTCTTCCCTTGCTTTCCCTTGCCTTCCTTGCGTTCCGTTACTCTTTGCTTGCTTTCCGTGCATTGCCTAGCCTTGCGTTGTCATGCCTTAGGCTTGCCTCGCCTGACCGTGCTTTCCCATGCGTTACCCTTTCCTTGCCTTGCCGTGCATTGCCTAGCGTGCGTTGTCGTGCCTTAGCCTTGTTTCCCCTTGCCTTGCCGTTCCTTCCGTTACACTTGCCTTTCTTTGCTTTCCCTTGCCTTCCTTACCTTCCGTTACTCTTTGCTTGCCTTCCGTGCATTGCCTAGCCTTGCGTTGTCGTGCCTTAGCCTTATCTCGCCTGACCGTGCCTTCCTTTGCTTTAAGCTTTCCTTGCGTTGTCGTGCATTAGCCTTGCCTAGCCTCACCGTGCCTTGCCTTGCGTTACCCTTTCCTTGCCTTGCCGTGCATTGCCTAGCCGTGCGTTGTGGTGCCGTAGCCTTGATTCCCCTTGCCGTGGCGTGCCTTTTGTTACACTTGCCTTGCCTGGCTTTGCCTTGCCTTCCTTTCCTTCCGTTACTCTTTCCTTGCCTTGCCGTGCATTGCCTAGCCCTGCGTTGTCGTGCCTTAGCCTTGCCTCGCCTGACCGTGCTTTCCCATGCGTTACCCTTTCCTTGCCTTGCCGTTCATTGCCTAGCGTTCGGTGTCGTGCCTTAGACTTGTTCCCCCTTGCCGTGCCGTTCCTTCCGTTACCCTTGCCTTTCCTTGCTTTTCCTTGCCTTCCTTACCTTCCGTTACTCTTTGCTTGCCTTCCCTGAATTGCCTAGCCTTGCGTTGTCGTGCCTTTGCCTTATCTCACCTGACCTTGCCTTCCTTTGCTTTAAGCTTTCCTTCCATTGTCGTGCATTGCCTAGCCTTGCGTTTCCGTGCATTAGCCTTGCCTAGCCTCACCGTGCCTTGCCTTGCGTTACCCTTTGTTTGCCTTGCCGTGCATTGCCTAGCCTTGCGTTGTCGTGCCTTAGCCTTGCCTCGCCTGAACGTGCTTTCCCATGCGTTACCCTTTCCTTGCCTTGCCGTGCATTGCCCATCCTGCGTTGCCGTGCCTTAGCCTTGTTTCCCCTTGCCGTGCAGTTCCTTCCGTTACCCTTGCCTTTCCTTGCTTTTCCTTGCCTTGCTTACCTTCCGTTACTCTTTGCTTCCCTTCCCTGCATTGCCTAGCCTTGCGTTGTCGTGCCTTAGCCTTATCTCGCCTGACCGTGCCTTCCTTTGCTTTAAGCTTTCCTTGCATTGTCGTGCATTGCCTAGCCTTGCGTTGTCGTGCATTAGCCTTGCCTAGCCTCACCGTGCCTTGCCTTGCGTTACCCTTTCCTTGCCTTGCCGTGCATTGCCTAGCCGTGCGTTGTCGTGCCTTAGCCTTGATTCCCCTTGCCGTGGCGTGCCTTTTGTTACACTTGCCTTGCCTGGCTTTGCCTTGCCTTCCTTTCCTTCCGTTACTCTTTCCTTGCCTTGCCGTGCATTGCCTAGCATTGCATTGTCGTGCCTTATCCTTGCCTCACCTGACCGTGCCTTCCCCTGCGTTACCCTTTCCTTGCCTTGCCGTGCATTGCCTAGCCCTGCGTTGTCGTGCCTTAGCCTTCTTACCACTTGCCGTGCCGTTCCTTCCGTTACCCTTGCCTTCCCTTGCTTTCCCTTGCCTTCCTTACCTTCCGTTACTCTTTGCTTGCCTTCCGTGCATTGCCTAGCCACCTGACCGTGCCTTCCCATGCGTTACCCTTTCCTTGCCTTGCCGTGCATTGCCTAGCCGTGCGTTGTCGTGCCTTAGCCTTGTTTCCCCTTGCCGTGCCGTTCCTTCCGTTACACTTGCCTTTCCTTGCTTTCCCTTGCCTTCCTTACCTTCCGTTACTCTTTGCTTGCCTTCCGTGCATTGCCTAGCCTTGCCTCGCCTGACCGTGCTTTCCCATGCGTTACCCTTTCCTTGCCTTGCCGTTCATTGCCTAGCGTTCGGTGTCGTGCCTTAGCCTTGTTTCCCCTTGCCGTGCAGTTCCTTCCGTTACACTTGCCTTTCTTTGCTTTCCCTTGCCTTCCTTACCTTCTGTTACTCTTTGCTTGCCTTCCGTGCATTGCCTAGCCTTGCGTTGTCGTGCCTTAGCCTTGCCTCGCCTGAACTTGCTTTCCCATGCGTTACCCTTTCCTTGCCTTGCCGTGCATTGCCCAGCCTGCGTTGCCGTGCCTTAGCCTTGTTTCCGCTTCCCGTGCCGTTCCTTCCGTTACCCTTGCCTTTCCTTGCTTTTCCTTGCCTTCCTTACCTTCCGTTACTCTTTGCTTGCCTTCCCTGCATTGCCTAGCCTTGCGTTGTCGTGCCTTAGCCTTATCTCGCCTGACCATGCCTTCCTTTGCTTTAAGCTTTCCTTGCATTGTCGTGCATTGCCTAGCCTTGCGTTGTCGTGCATTAGCCTTACCTAGCCTCACCGTGCCTTGCCTTGCGTTACCCTTTCCTTGCCTTGCCGTGCATTGCTAGCCGTGCGTTGTCGTGCCTTAGCCTTGTTTCCCCTTGCCGTGCTGTTCCTTCCGTTACACTTGCCTTTCTTTGCTTTCCCTTGCCTTCCTTACCTTCCGTTACTCTTTGCTAGCCTTCCGTGCCTTTCCTAGCCTTGCGTTGTCGTGCCTTAGCCTTGCCTCGCCTGAACCTGCTTTCCCATGCGTTGCCCTTTCCTTGCCTTGCCGTGCATTGCCTAGCCTACGTTGCCGTGCCTTAGCCTTGTTTCCCCTTGCCGTGCCGTTCCTTCCATTACCCTTGCCTTCCCTTGCTTTCCCTTGCCTTCCTTGCGTTCCGTTACTCTTTGCTTGCTTTCCGTGCATTGCCTAGCCTTGCGTTGTCATGCCTTAGCCTTGCCTCGCGTGACCGTGCTTTCCCATGCCTTACCCTTTCCTTGCCTTGCCGTGCATTGCCTAGCGTGCGTTGTCGTGCCTTAGCCTTGTTTCCCCTTGCCGTGCCGTTCCTTCCGTTACCATTGCCTTTCCTTGCTTTCCCTTGCCTTCCTTACCTTCCGTTACTCTTTGCTTGCCTTCCGTGCATTGCCTTGCCTTGCGTTGTTGTGCCTTAGCCTTATCTCGCCTGACCGTGCCTTCCTTTGCTTTAAGCTTTCCTTGCATTGTCGTGCATTGCCTAGCCTTGCGTTGTCGTGCATTAACCTTGCCTAGCCTCACCGTGCCTTGCCTTGCGTTACCCTTTCCTTGCCTTGCCGTGCATTTCCTAGCCGTGTGTTGTCGTGCCTTAGCCTTGTTACCACTTGCCGTGTCGTTCCTTCCGTTACCCTTGCCTTCCCTTGCTTTCCCTTTCCTTCCTTGCATTCCGTTACTCCTTGCTTGCTTACCGTGCATTGCCTAGCCTTGCGTTGGCTTTCCTTAGCCTTGCCTCGCCTGACCGTGCTTTCCCATGCGTTACCCTTTCCGTGCCTTGCCGTGCATTGCCTAGCGTGCGTTGTCGTGCCTTAGCCTTGTTTCCCCTTGCCGTGCCGTTCCTTCCGTTACACTTGCCTTTCTTTGCTTTCCCTTGCCTTCCTTACCTTCCGTTACTCTTTGCTTGCCTTCCGTGCATTGCCATTCCTTGCGTTGTCGTGCCTTAGCCTTGCCTCCCCTGACCGTTGTTTCCCATGCGTTACCCTTTCCTTCCCTTGCCGTGCATTGCCTAGCGTGCGTTGTCGTGCCTTAGACTTGTTTCCCCTTGCCATGCCGTTCCTTCCGTTACCATTCCCTTTCCTTGCTTTCCTTTGCCTTCCTTACCTTCCGTTACCCTTTCCTTGCCTTCCCTGCATTGCCTAGCCTTGCGTTGTCGCGCCTTAGCCTTATCTCTTCTAACCGTGCCTTCCTTTGCTTTAAGCTTTACTTGCATTGTCGTGCATTGCCTAGCCTTGCGTTGTCGTGCATTAGCCTTGCCTAGCCTCACCGTGCCTTGCCTTGCGTTACCCTTTACTTGCCTTGCCGTGCATTTCCTAGCCGTGTGTTGTCGTGCCTTAGCCTTGTTTCCCCTTGCCGTTGCGTGCCTTTTGTTACACTTGCCTTGCCTGGCTTTCCTTGCCTTCCTTTCCTTCCGTTACTCTTTCCTTGCCTTGCCGTGCATTGCCTAGCCTTGCATTGTCGTGCCTTATCCTTGCCTCACCTGACCGTGCCTTCCCCTGCGTTACCCTTTCCTTGCCTTGCCGTGCATTGCCTAGCCCTGCGTTGTCGTGCCTTAGCCTTGTTACCCCTTGCCGTGCCGTTCCTTCCGTTACCCTTACCTTCCCTTGCTTTCCCTTGCCTTCCTTGCGTTCCGTTACTCTTTGCTTGCTTTCCGTGCATTGCCTAGCCTTACGTTGTCATGCATTAGCCTTGCCTCGCCTGACCGTGCTTTCCCATGCGTTACCCTTTCCTTGCCTTGCCGTGAATTGCCTAGCGTGCGTTGTCGTGCCTTAGCCTTGTTTCCCCTTGCCGTGCCGTTCCTTCCGTTACACTTGCCTTTCCTTGCTTTCCGTTGCCTTCCTTACCTTCCGTTACTCTTTGCTTGCCTTCCGTGCATTGCCTAGCCTTGCGTTGTCGTGCCTTAGCCTTGACTCGCCTGACCGTGCTTTCCCATGCGTTACCCTTTCCTTGCCTTGCCGTTCATTGCCTAGAGTTCGGTGTCGTGCCTGAGACTTGTTCCCCCTTGCCGTGCCGTTCCTTCCGTTACCCTTGCCTTTCCTTCCTTTTCCTTGCCTTGCTTACCTTCCGTTACTCTTTGCTTGCCTTCCCTGAATTGCCTAGCCTTGCGTTGTCGTGCCTTTGCCTTATCTCGCCTGACCTTGCCTTCCTTTGCTTTAACCTTTCCTTGCATTGTCGTGCATTGCCTAGCCTTGCGTTTTCGTGCATTAGCCTTGTCTAGCCTCACCGTGCATTGCCTTGCGTTACCCTTTGCTTGCCTTGCCGTGCATTGCCTAGCCGTGCGTTGTCGTGCCTTAGCCTTGTTTCCCCTTGCCGTGCCGTTCCTTCCGTTACACTTGCCTTTCCTTCCTTTCCCTTGCCTTCCTTACCTTCCGTTACTCTTTGCTTGCCTTCCGTGCATTGCCTAGCCTTGCGTTGTCGTGCCTTAGCGTTGCCTCGCCTGACCGTGCTTTCAAATGCGTTACCCTTTCCTTGCCTTGCCGTTCATTGCCTAGCGTTCGGTGTCGTGCCTTAGACTTGTTTCCCCTTGCCGTGCCGTTCCTTCCGTTACCCTGGCCTTTCCTTCCTTTTCCTTGCCTTGCTTACCTTCCGTTAGTCTTTGCTTGCCTTCCCTGAATTTCCTAGCCTTGCCTTGTCGTGCCTTAGCCTTATCTCGCCTGCCCTTGCCTTCCTTTGCTTTAAGTTTCCTTGCATTGTCGTGCATCGCCTAGCCTTGCGTTTTCGTGCATTAGCCTTGCCTAGCCTCACCGTGCCTTTCCTTGCGTTAACTTTTGCTTGCCTTGCCGTGCATTGCCTAGCCGTGCGTTGTCGTGCCTTAGCCTTGTTTCCCCTTGCCGTGCCGTTCCTTCCGTTACACTTGCCTTTCTTTGCTTTCCCTTGCCTTCCTTACTTCCGTTACTCTTTGCTTGCCTTCCGTGCATTGCCTAGCCTTGCGTTGTCGTGCCTCAGCCTTGCCTCGCCTGACCGTGCTTTCCCATGCGTTACCCTTTCCTTGCCTTGCCGTGCATTTCCTAGCCGTGTGTTGTCGTGCCTTAGCCTTGTTACCCCTTGCCGTGCCGTTCCTTCCGTTACCCTTGCCTTCCCTTGCTTTCCCTTTCCTTCCTTGCATTCCGTTACTCCTTGCTTGCTTACCGTGCATTGCCTAGGCTTGCGTTGGCTTTCCTTAGCCTTGCCTCGCCTGACCGTGCTTTCCCATGCGTTACCCTTTCCTTGCCCTGCCGTGCATTGCCTAGCGTTCGTTGTCGTGCCTTAGCCTTGTTTCCCCTTGCCGTGCCGTTCCTTCCGTTACACTTGCCTTTCTTTGCTTTCCCTTGCCTTCCTTACTTCCGTTACTCTTTGCTTGCCTTCCCTGCATTGCCTAGCCTTGCGTTGTCGTGCCTTAGCCTTATCTCTTCTGACCGTGCCTTCCTTTGCTTTAAGCTTTCCTTGTATTGTCGTGCATTGCCTAGCCTTGCGTTGTCGTGCATTAACCTTGCCTAGCCTCACCGTGCCTTGCCTTGCGTTACCCTTTCCTTGCCTTGCCGTGCATTTCCTAGCCGTGTGTTATCGTGCCTTAGCCTTGTTTCCCCTTGCCGTTGCGTGCGTTTTGTTACACTTGCCGTGCCTGGCTTTGCCTTGCCTTCCGTTCCTTCCGTTACTCTTTCCTTGCCTTGCCGTGCATTGCCTAGCCCTGCGTTTTCGTGCCTTAGCCTTGTTACCCCTTGCCGTGCCGTTCCTTCCGTTACCCTTGCCTTCCCTTGCTTTCCCTTGCCTTCCTTGCGTTCCGTTACACTTTGCTTGCTTTCCGTGCATTGCCTGGCCTTGCGTTGTCATGCCTTAGGCTTGCCTCGCCTGACCGTGCTTTCCCATGCGTTACCCTTTCCTTGCCTTGCCGTGCATTGCCTAGCGTGCGTTGTCGTGCCTTAGGCTTGTTGCCCCTTGCCGTGCCGTTCCTTCCGTTACACTTGCCTTTCCTTGCTTTCCGTTGCCTTCCTTACCTTCCGTTACTCTTTGCTTGCCTTCCGTGCATTGCCTAGCCTTGCGTTGTCGTGCCTTAGCCTTATCTCGCCTGACCGTGCCTTCCTTTGCTTTAAGCTTTCCTTGCATTGTCGTGCATTGCCTAGCCTTGCGTTGTCGTGCATTAGCCTTGCCTAGCCTCACCGTGCCTTGCCTTGCGTTACCCTTTCCTTGCCTTGCCGTGCATTGCCTAGCCGTGCGTTGTCGTGCCTTAGCCTTGATTCCCCTTGCCGTGGCGTGCCTTTTGTTACACTTGCCTTTCCTGGCTTTGCCTTGCCTTCCTTTCCTTCCGTTACTCTTTCCTTGCCTTGCCGTGCATTGCCTAGCCTTGCATCGTCGTGCCTTATCCTTGCCTCACCTGACCGTGCCTTCCCCTGCGTTACCCTTTCCTTGCCTTGCCGTGCATTGCCTAGCCCTGCGTTGTCGTGCCTTAGCCTTCTTACCCCTTGCCGTACCGTTCCTTCCGTTACCCTTGCCTTCCCTTGCTTTCCCTTGCCTTCCTTGCGTTCCCTTACTCTTTGCTTGCTTTCCATGCATTGCCTAGCCTTGCGTTGTCATGCCTTAGCCTTGCATCGCCTGACCGTGCTTTCCCATGCGTTACCCTTTCCTTGCCTTGCCGTGCATTGCCTAGCCCTGCGTTGCCGTGCCTTAGCCTTGTTACCCCTTGCAGTGCCGTTCCTTCCGTTACCCTTGCCTTCCCTTGCTTTCCCTTGCCTTCCTTGCGTTCCGTTACTCTTTGCTTGCTTTCCGTGCATTGCCTAGCCTTGCGATGTCATACCTTACCCTTGCATCGCCTGACCGTGCTTTCCCATGCGTTACCCTTTCCTTCCCGTTCCGTGCATTGCCTAGCCGTGCGTTGTCGTGCCTTAGCATTGTTTCCCCTTGCCGTGCCGTTCCTTCCGTTACACTTGCCTTTCCTTCCTTTCCCTTGTCTTCCTTACCTTCCGTTACTCTTTGCTTGCCTTCCGTGCATTGCCTAGCCTTGCGTTGTCATGCCTTAGCGTTGCCTCGCCTGACCGTGCTTTCAAATGCGTTACCCTTTCCTTGCCTTGCCGTTCATTGCCTAGCGTTCGGTGTCGCGCCTTAGACTTGTTTCCCCTTGCCGTGCCGTTCCTTCCGTTACCCTGGCCTTTTCTTCCTTTTCCTTGCCTTGCTTACCTTCCGTTAGTCTTTGCTTGCCTTCCCTGAATTTCCTAGCCTTGCCTTGTCGTGCCTTAGCCTTATCTCGCCTGCCCTTGCCTTCCTTTGCTTTAAGTTTCCTTGCATTGTCGTGCATCGCCTAGCCTTGCGTTTCCGTGCATTAGCCTTGCCTAGCCTCACCGTGCCTTCCCCTGCGTTACCCTTTCCTTGCCTTGCCGTGCATTGCCTAGCCCTGCGTTGTCGTGCCTTAGCCTTCTTTCCCCTTGCAGTGCCGTTCCTTCCGTTACCCTTGCCTTCCCTTGCTTTCCCTTGCCTTCCTTGCGTTCCGTTACTCTTTGCTTGCTTTCCGTGCATTGCCTAGCCTTGCGTTGTCATGCCTTAGCCTTGCCTCGCCTGACCGTGCTTTCCCATGCGTTACCCTTTCCTTGCCTTGCCGTGCATTGCCTAGCGTGCGTTGTCGTGCCTTAGCCTTGTTTCCCCTTGCAGTGCCGTTCATTCCGTTACACTTGCCTTTCCTTGCTTTCACTTGCCTTCCTTACCTTCCGTTACTCTTTGCTTGCCTTCCGTGCAATGCCTAGCCTTGCGTTGTCGTGCCTTAGCCTTGCCTCGCCTGACCGTGCTTTCCCATGCGTTACCCTTTCCTTGCCTTGCCGTTCATTGCCTAGCGTTCGGTGTCGTGCCTGAGACTTGTTCCCCCTTGCCGTGCCGTTCCTTCCGTTACCCTTGCCTTTCCTTGCTTTTCCTTGCCTTGCTTACCTTCCGTTACTCTTTGCTTCCCTTCCCTGCATTGCCTAGCCTTGCGTTGTCGTGCCTTAGCCTTATCTCGCCTGACCGTGCCTTCCTTTGCTTTAAGCTTTCCTTGCATTGTCGTGCATTGCCTAGCCTTGCGTTGTCGTGCATTAGCCTTGCCTAGCCTCACCGTGCCTTGCCTTGCGTTACCCTTTCCTTGCCTTGCCGTGCATTGCCTAGCCGTGCGTTGTCGTGCCTTAGCCTTGTTTCCCCTTGCCGTGGCGTGCCTTTTGTTACACTTGCCTTTCCTGGCTTTGACTTGCCTTCCTTTCCTTCCGTTACTCTTTCCTTGCCTTGCCGTGCATTGCCTAGCCCTGCGTTGCCGTGCCTTAGCCTTGATACCCCTTGCCGTGCCGTTCCTTCCATTACCCTTGCCTCCCCTTGCTTTCCCTTGCCTTCCTTGCGTTCCCTTACTCTTTGCTTGCTTTCCGTGCATTGCCTAGCCTTGCGTTGTCATGCCTTAGCCTTGCATCGCCTGACCGTGCTTTCCCATGCGTTACCCTTTCCTTGCCTTGCCGTGCATTGCCTAGCCCTGCGTTGCCGTCCCTTAGCCTTGTTACCCCTTGCAGTGCCGTTCCTTCCGTTACCCTTGCCTTCCCTTGCTTTCCCTTGCCTTCCTTGCGTTCCGTTACTCTTTGCTTGCCTTCCGTGCATTGCCTAGCCTTGCTTTGTCGTGCCTTAGCGTTGCCTCGCCTGACCGTGCTTTCAATTGCGTTACCCTTTCCTTGCCTTGCCGTTCATTGCCTAGCGTTCGGTGTCGTGCCTTAGACTTGTTTCCCCTTGCCGTGCCGTTCCTTCCGTTACCCTGGCCTTTCCTTCCTTTTCCTTGCCTTGCTTACCTTCCGTTAGTCTTTGCTTGCCTTCCCTGAATTTCCTAGCCTTGCCTTGTCGTGCCTTAGCCTTATCTCGCCTGCCCTTGCCTTCCTTTGCTTTAAGTTTCCTTGCATTGTCGTGCATCGCCTAGCCTTGCGTTTTCGTGCATTAGCCTTGCCTAGCCTCACCGTGCCTTTCCTTGCGTTAACTTTTGCTTGCCTTGCCGTGCATTGCCTAGCCGTGCGTTGTCGTGCCTTAGCCTTGTTTCCCCTTGCCGTTCCGTTCCTTCCGTTACACTTGCATTTCTTTGCTTTCCCTTGCCTTCCTTACCTTCCGTTACTCTTTGCTAGCCTTCCGTGCATTGCCTAGCCTTGCGTTGTCGTGCCTTAGCCTTCCCTCGCCTGAACGTGCTTTCCCATGCGTTACCCTTTCCTTGCCTTGCCGTGCATTGCCTAGCGTGCGTTGTCGTGCCTTAGCCTTGTTTCCCCTTGCCGTGCCGTTCCTTCCGTTACACTTGCCTTTCTTTGCTTTCCCTTGCCTTCCTTACTTCCGTTACTCTTTGCTTGCCTTCCGTGCATTGCCAAGCCTTGCGTTGTCGTGCCTTAGCCTTGCCTCGCCTGACCGTGCTTTCCCATGCGTTACCCTTTCCTTCCCTTACCGTGCATTGCCCAGCCTGCGTTGCCGTGCCTTAGCCTTGTTTCCCCTTGCCGTGCAGTTCATTCCGTTACCCTTGCCTTTCCTTGCTTTTCCTTGCCTTGCTTACCTTCCGTTACTCTTTGCTTCCCTTCCCTGCATTGCCTAGCCTTGCGTTGTCGTGCCTTAGCCTTATCTCGCCTGACCGTGCCTTCCTTTGCTTTAAGCTTTCCTTGCATTGTCGTGCATTGCCTAGCCTTGCGTTGTCGTGCATTAGCCTTGCCTAGCCTCACCGTGCCTTGGCTTGCGTTACCCTTTCCTTGCCTTGCCGTGCATTGCCTAGCCGTGCGTTGTCGTGCCTTAGCCTTGTTTCCCCTTGCCGTGGCGTGCCTTTTGTTACACTTGCCTTTCCTGGCTTTGACTTGCCTTCCTTTCCTTCCGTTACTCTTTCCTTGCCTTGCCGTGCATTGCCTAGCCCTGCGTTGCCGTGCCTTAGCCTTGATACCCCTTGCCGTGCCGTTCCTTCCGTTACCCTTGCCTTCCCTTGCTTTCCCTTGCCTTCCTTGCGTTCCCTTACTCTTTGCTTGCTTTCCGTGCATTGCCTAGCCTTGCGTTGTCATGCCTTAGCCTTGCATCGCCTGACCGTGCTTTCCCATGCGTTACCCTTTCCTTGCCTTGCCGTGCATTGCCTAGCCGTGCGTTGTCGTGCCTTAGCCTTGTTTCCCCTTGCCGTTCCGTTCCTTCGGTTACACTTGCCTTTCTTTGCTTTCCCTTGCCTTCCTTACCTTCCGTTACTCTTTGCTAGCCTTCCGTGCATTGCCTAGCCTTGCGTTGTCGTGCCTTAGCCTTGCCTCGCCTGAACGTGCTTTCCCATGCGTTACCCTTTCCTTGCCTTGCCGTGCATTGCCTGGTCTACGTTGCCGTGCCGTAGCCTTGTTTCCCCTTGCCGTGCCGTTCCTTCCATTACCCTTGCCTTCCCTTGCTTTCCCTTGCCTTCCTTGCGTTCCGTTACTCTTTGCTTGTTTCCGTGCATTGCCTAGCCTTGCGCTGTCATGCCTTAGCCTTGCCTCGCCTGACCGTGCTTTCCCATGCGTTACCCTTTCCTTGCCTTGCCGTGCATTGCCTAGCGTGCGTTGTCGTGCCTTAGCCTTGTTTCCCCTTGCCGTGCCGTTACTTCCGTTACCATTGCCTTTCCTTGCTTTCCCTTGAATTCCTTACCTTCCGTTACTCTTTGCTTGCCTTCCGTGCATTGCCTAGCCTTCGTTGTCGTGCCTGAGCCTTATCTCGCCTGACCGTGCCTTCCTTTGCTTTAAGCTTTCCTTGCATTGTCGTGCATTGCCTAGCCTTGGGTTGTCGTGCATTAGCCTTGCCTAGCCTCACCGTGCCTTGCCTTGCGTTACCCTTTCCTTGCCTTCCCGTGCATTTCCTAGCCGTGTGTTGTCGTGCCTTAGCCTTGTTACCCCTTGCCGTGCCGTTCCTTCCGTTACCCTTGCCTTCCCTTGCTTTCCCTTTAGTTCCTTGCATTCCGTTACTCCTTGCTTGCTTACCGTGCATTGCCTAGCCTTGCGTTGGCTTTCCTTAGCCTTGCCTGGCCTGACAGTGCTTTCCCATGCGTTACCCTTTCCTTGCCTTGCCGTGCATTGCCTAGAGTGCGTTGTCGTGCCTTAGCCTTGTTTCCCCTTGCCTCCCGTTCCTTCCGTTACCATTGCCTTTCCTTGCTTTCCTTTGCCTTCCTTACCTTCCGTTACTCTTTGCTTGCCTTCCCTGCATTGCCTAGCCTTGCGTTGTCGTGCCTTAGCCTTATCTCTTCTGACCGTGCCTTCCTTTGCTTTAAGCTTTACTTGCATTGTCGTGCATTGCCTAGCCTTGCGTTGTCGTGCATTAGCCTTGCCTAGCCTCACCGTGCCTTGCCTTGCGTTACCCTTTCCTTGCCTTGCCGTGCATTTCCTAGCCGTGTGTTGCCGTGCCTTAGCCTTGTTTCCCCTTGCCGTTGCGTGCCTTTTGTTAAACTTGCCTTGCCTGGCTTTGCCTTGCCTTCCGTTCCTTCCGTTACTCTTTCCTTGCCTTGCCGTGCATTGCCTAGCCCTGCGTTGTCGTGCCTTAGCCTTGTTACCCCTTGCCGTGCCGTTCCTTCCGTTACCCTTGCCTTCCCTTGCTTTCCCTTGCCTTCCTTGCGTTCCGTTACTCTTTGCTTGCTTTCCGTGCATTGCCTAGCCTTGCGCTGTCATGCCTTAGCCTTGCCTCGCCTGACCGTGCTTTCCCATGCGTTACCCTTTCCTTGCCTTGCCGTGCATTTCCTAGCGTGCGTTGTCGTGCCTTAGCCTTGTTTCCCCTTGCCGTGCCGTTCCTTCCGTTACACTTGCCTTTCCTTGCTTTCCCTTGCCTTCCTTACCTTCCGTTACTCTTTGCTTGCCTTCTGTGCATTGCCTAGCCTTGCGTTGTCGTGCCTTAGCGTTGCCTCGCCTGACCGTGCTTTCAAATGCGTTACCCTTTCCTTTCCTTGCCGTTCATTGCCTAGCGTTCGGTGTCGTGCCTTAGACTTGTTTCCCCTTGCCGTGCCGTTCCTTCCGTTACCCTGGCCTTTGCTTCCTTTTCCTTGCCTTGCTTACCTTCCGTTACTCTTTGCTTGCCTTGCCTGAATTTCCTAGCCTTGCGTTGTCGTGCCTTAGCCTTATCTCGCCTGACCATGCCTTCCTTTGCTTTAAGCTTTCCTTGCATTGTCGTGCATCGCCTAGCCTTGCGTTTTCGTGCATTAGCCTTGCCTAGCCTCACCGTGCCTTTCCTTGCGTTACCCTTTGCTTGCCTTGCCGTGCATTGCCGAGCCGTGCGTTGTCGTGCCTTAGCCTTGTTTCCCCTTGCCGTGCCGTTCCTTCCGTTACACTTGCCTTTCTTTGCTTTCCCTTTCCTTCCTTACCTTCCGTTACTCTTTGCTTGCCTTCCGTGCATTGCCTAGCCTTGGGTTGTCGTGCCTTAGCCTTGCCTCGCCTGACCGTGCTTTCCCATGCGTTACCCTTTCCTTGCCTTGCCGTGCATTGCCTAGCGTGCGTTGTCGTGCCTTAGCCTTGTTTGACCTTGCCGTGCCGTTCCTTCCGTTACACTTGCCTTTCTTTGCTTTCCCTTGCCTTCCTTACCTTCCGTTACTCTTTGCTTGCCTTCCGTGCATTGCCTAGCCTTGCGTTGTCGTGCCTTAGCCTTATCTCGCCTGACCGTGCCTTCCTTTGCTTTAAGCTTTCCTTGCATTGTCGTGCATTGCCTAGCCTTGCGTTGTCGTGCATTAGCCTTGCCTAGCCTCACCGTGCCTTGCCTTGCGTTACCCTTTCCTTGCCTTGCCGTGCATTGCCTAGCCGTGCGTTGTCGTGCCTTAGCCTTGATTCCCCTTGCCGTGGCGTGGCTTTTGTTACACTTCCCTTGCCTGGCTTTGCCTTGCCTTCCTTTCCTTCCGTTACTCTTTCCTTGCCTTGCCGTGCATTGCCTAGCCTTGCATTGTCGTGCCTTATCCTTGCCTCACCTGACCGTGCCTTCCCCTGCGTTACCCTTTCCTTGCCTTGCCGTGCATTGCCTAGCCCTGCGTTGTCGTGCCTTAGCCTTCTTACCCCTTGCCGTGCCGTTCCTTCCGTTACCCTTGCCTTCCCTTGCTTTCCCTTGCCTTCCTTGCGTTCCGTTACTCTTTGCTTGCTTTCCGTGCATTGCCTAGACTTGCGTTGTCATGCCTTAGCCTTGCCTCGCCTGACCGTGCTTTCCCATGCGTTACCCTTTCCTTGCCTTGCCGTGCATTGCCTAGCGTGCGTTGTCGTGCCTTAGCCTTGTTTCCCCTTGCCGTGCAGTTCCTTCCGTTACACTTGCCTTTCTTTGCTTTCCCTTGGCTTCCTTACCTTCCGTTACTCTTTGCTTGCCTTCCGTGCATTGCCTAGCCTTGCGTTGTCGTGCCTTAGCCATGCCTCGCCTGAACGTGCTTTCCCATGCGTTACCCTTTCCTTGCCTTGCCGTGCATTGCCCAGCCTGCGTTGTCGTGCCTTAGCCTTGTTTCCCCTTGCCCTGCCGTTCCTTCCGTTACACTTGCCTTTCCTTGCTTTCCCTTGCCTTCCTTACCTTCCGTTACTCTTTGCTTGCCTTCCGTGCAATGCCTAGCCTTGCGCTGTCATGCCTTAGCCTTGCCTCGCCTGACCGTGCTTTCCCATGCGTTACCCTTTCCTTGCCTTGCCGTGCATTGCCTAGCGTGCGTTGTCGTGCCTTAGCCTTGTTTCCCCTTGCCGTGCCGTTACTTCCGTTACCATTGCCTTTCCTTGCTTTCCCTTGAATTCCTTGCCTTCCGTTACTCTTTGCTTGCCTTCCGTGCATTGCCTAGCCTTGCGTTGTCGTGCCTGAGCCTTATCTCGCCTGACCGTGCCTTCCTTTGCTTTAAGCTTTCCTTGCATTGTCGTGCATTGCCTAGCCTTGGGTTGTCGTGCATTAACCTTGCCTACCCTCACCGTGCCTTGCCTTGCGTTACACTTTCCTTGCCTTGCCGTGCATTTCCTAGCCGTGTGTTGTCGTGCCTTAGCCTTGTTACCCCTTGCCGTGCCGTTCCTTCCGTTACCCTTGCCTTCCCTTGCTTTCCCTTTAGTTCCTTGCATTCCGTTACTCCTTGCTTGCTTACCGTGCATTGCCTAGCCTTGCGTTGGCTTTCCTTAGCCTTGCCTCGCCTGACAGTGCTTTCCCATGCGTTACCCTTTCCTTGCCTTGCCGTGCATTGCCTAGAGTGCGTTGTCGTGCCTTAGCCTTGTTTCCCCTTGCCTCCCGTTCCTTCCGTTACCATTGCCTTTCCTTGCTTTCCTTTGCCTTCCTTACCTTCCGTTACTCTTTGCTTGCCTTCCCTGCATTGCCTAGCCTTGCGTTGTCGTGCCTTAGCCTTATCTCTTCTGACCGTGCCTTCCTTTGCTTTAAGCTTTACTTGCATTGTCGTGCATTGCCTAGCCTTGCGTTGTCGTGCATTAGCCTTGCCTAGCCTCACCGTGCCTTGCCTTGCGTTACCCTTTCCTTGCCTTGCCGTGCATTTCCTAGCCGTGTGTTGCCGTGCCTTAGCCTTGTTTCCCCTTGCCGTTGCGTGCCTTTTGTTACACTTGCCTTGCCTGGCTTTGCCTTGCCTTCCGTTCCTTCCGTTACTCTTTCCTTGCCTTGCCGTGCATTGCCTAGCCCTGCGTTGTCGTGCCTTAGCCTTGTTACCCCTTGCCGTGCCGTTCCTTCCGTTACCCTTGCCTTCCCTTGCTTTCCCTTGCCTTCCTTGCGTTCCGTTACTCTTTGCTTGCTTTCCGTGCATTGCCTAGCCTTGCGTTGTCATGCCTTAGCCTTGCCTCGCCTGACCGTGCTTTCCCATGCGTTACCCTTTCCTTGCCTTGCCGTGCATTTCCTAGCGTGCGTTGTCGTGCCTTAGCCTTGTTTCCCCTTGCCGTGCCGTTCCTTCCGTTACACTTGCCTTTCCTTGCTTTCCCTTGCCTTCCTTACCTTCCGTTACTCTTTGCTTGCCTTGCCTGAATTTCCTAGCCTTGCGTTGTCGTGCCTTAGCCTTATCTCGCCTGACCATGCCTTCCTTTGCTTTAAGCTTTCCTTGCATTGTCGTGCATCGCCTAGCCTTGCGTTTTCGTGCATTAGCCTTGCCTAGCCTCACCGTGCCTTTCCTTGCGTTACCCTTTGCTTGCCTTGCCGTGCATTGCCGAGCCGTGCGTTGTCGTGCCTTAGCCTTGTTTCCCCTTGCCGTGCCGTTCCTTCCGTTACACTTGCCTTTCTTTGCTTTCCCTTTCCTTCCTTACCTTCCGTTACTCTTTGCTTGCCTTCCGTGCATTGCCTAGCCTTGGGTTGTCGTGCCTTAGCCTTGCCTCGCCTGACCGTGCTTTCCCATGCGTTACCCTTTCCTTGCCTTGCCTTGCATTGCCTAGCGTGCGTTGTCGTGCCTTAGCCTTGTTTGACCTTGCCGTGCCGTTCCTTCCGTTACACTTGCCTTTCCTTGCTTTCCCTTGCCTTCCTTACCTTCCGTTACTCTTTGCTTGCCTTCCGTGCATTGCCTAGCCTTGCGTTGTCGTGCCTTAGCCTTATCTCGCCTGACCGTGCCTTCCTTTGCTTTAAGCTTTCCTTGCATTGTCGTGCATTGCCTAGCCTTGCGTTGTCGTCCATTAGCCTTGCCTAGCCTCACCGTGCCTTGCCTTGCGTTACCCTTTCCTTGCCTTGCCGTGCATTGCCTAGCCGTGCGTTGTCGTGCCTTAGCCTTGATTCCCCTTGCCGTGGCGTGGCTTTTGTTACACTTCCCTTGCCTGGCTTTGCCTTGCCTTCCTTTCCTTCCGTTACTCTTTCCTTGCCTTGCCGTGCATTGCCTAGCCTTGCATTGTCGTGCCTTATCCTTGCCTCACCTGACCGTGCCTTCCCCTGCGTTACCCTTTCCTTGCCTTGCCGTGCATTGCCTAGCCCTGCGTTGTCGTGCCTTAGCCTTCTTACCCCTTGCCGTGCCGTTCCTTCCGTTACCCTTGCCTTCCCTTGCTTTCCCTTGCCTTCCTTGCGTTCCGTTACTCTTTGCTTGCTTTCCGTGCATTGCCTAGACTTGCGTTGTCATGCCTTAGCCTTGCCTCGCCTGACCGTGCTTTCCCATGCGTTACCCTTTCCTTGCCTTGCCGTGCATTGCCTAGCGTGCGTTGTCGTGCCTTAGCCTTGTTTCCCCTTGCCGTGCAGTTCCTTCCGTTACACTTGCCTTTATTTGCTTTCCCTTGCCTTCCTTACCTTCCGTTACTCTTTGCTTGCCTTCCGTGCATTGCCTAGCCTTGCGTTGTCGTGCCTTAGCCTTGCCTCGCCTGAACGTGCTTTCCCATGCGTTACCCTTTCCTTGCCTTGCCGTGCATTGCCCAGCCTGCGTTGTCGTGCCTTAGCCTTGTTTCCCCTTGCCCTGCCGTTCCTTCCGTTACACTTGCCTTTCCTTGCTTTCCCTTGCCTTCCTTACCTTCCGTTACTCTTTGCTTGCCTTCCGTGCAATGCCTAGCCTTGCGTTGTCGTGCCTTAGCCTTGCCTCGCCTGACCGTGCTTTCCCATGCGTTACCCTTTCCTTGCCTTGCCGTTCATTGCCTAGCGTTCGGTGTCGTGCCTGAGACTTGTTCCCCCTTGCCGTGCCGTTCCTTCCGTTACCCTTGCCTTTCCTTGCTTTTCCTTGCCTTGCTTACCTTCCGTTACTCTTTGCTTGCCTTCCCTGAATTGCCTAGCCTTGCGTTGTCGTGCCTTTGCCTTATCTCGCCTGACCTTGCCTTCCTTTGCTTTAAGCTTTCCTTGCATTGTCGTGCATTGCCTAGCCTTGCGGTTTCGTGCATTAGCCTTGTCTAGCCTCACCGTGCATTGCGTTGCGTTACCCTTTGCTTGCCTTGCCGTGCATTGCCTAGCCGTGCGTTGTCGTGCCTTAGCCTTGTTTCCCCTTGCCGTGCAGTTCCTTCCGTTACACTTGCCTTTCCTTGCTTTTCCTTGCCTTGCTTACCTTCCGTTACTCTTTGCTTCCCTTCCCTGCATTGCCTAGCCTTGCGTTGTCGTGCCTTAGCCTTATCTCGCCTGACCGTGCCTTCCTTTGCTTTAAGCTTTCCTTGCATTGTCGTGCATTGCCTAGCCTTGCGTTGTCGTGCATAAGCCTTGCCTAGCCTCACCGTGCCTTGCCTTGCGTTACCCTTTCCTTGCCTTGCCGTGCATTGCCTAGCCGTGCGTTGTCGTGCCTTAGCCTTGTTTCCCCTTGCCGTGGCGTGCCTTTTGTTACACTTGCCTTTCCTGGCTTTGACTTGCCTTCCTTTCCTTCCGTTACTCTTTCCTTGCCTTGCCGTGCATTGCCTAGCCCTGCGTTGCCGTGCCTTAGCCTTGATACCCCTTGCCGTGCCGTTCCTTCCGTTACCCTTGCCTTCCCTTGCTTTCCCTTGCCTTCCTTGCGTTCCCTTACTCTTTGCTTGCTTTCCGTGCATTGCCTAGCCTTGCGTTGTCATGCCTTAGCCTTGCATCGCCTGACCGTGCTTTCCCATGCGTTACCCTTTCCTTGCCTTGCCGTGCATTGCCTAGCCCTGCGTTGCCGTCCCTTAGCCTTGTTACCCCTTGCAGTGCCGTTCCTTCCGTTACCCTTGCCTTCCCTTGCTTTCCCTTGCCTTCCTTGCGTTCCGTTACTCTTTGCTTGCCTTCCGTGCATTGCCTAGCCTTGCTTTGTCGTGCCTTAGCGTTGCCTCGCCTGACCGTGCTTTCAAATGCGTTACCCTTTCCTTGCCTTGCCGTTCATTGCCTAGCGTTCGGTGTCGTGCCTTAGACTTGTTTCCCCTTGCCGTGCCGTTCCTTCCGTTACCCTGGCCTTTCCTTCCTTTTCCTTGCCTTGCTTACCTTCCGTTAGTCTTTGCTTGCCTTCCCTGAATTTCCTTGCCTTGCCTTGTCGTGCCTTAGCCTTACCTCGCCTGCCCTTGCCTTCCTTTGCTTTAAGTTTCCTTGCATTGTCGTGCATCGCCTAGCCTTGCGTTTTCGTGCATTAGCCTTGCCTAGCCTCACCGTGCCTTTCCTTGCGTTAACTTTTGCTTGCCTTGCCGTGCATTGCCTAGCCGTGCGTTGTCGTGCCTTAGCCTTGTTTCCCCTTGCCGTTCCGTTCCTTCGGTTACACTTGCCTTTCTTTGCTTTCCCTTGCCTTCCTTACCTTCCGTTACTCTTTGCTAGCCTTCCGTGCATTGCCTAGCCTTGCGTTGTCGTGCCTTAGCCTTGCCTCGCCTGAACGTGCTTTCCCATGCGTTACCCTTTCCTTGCCTTGCCGTGCATTGCCTGGTCTACGTTGCCGTGCCTTAGCCTTCTTTCCCCTTGCCGTGCCGTTCCTTCCATTACCCTTGCCTTCCCTTGCTTTCCCTTGCCTTCCTTGCGTTCCGTTACTCTTTGCTTGCTTTCCGTGCATTGCCTAGCCTTGCGCTGTCATGCCTTAGCCTTGCCTCGCCTGACCGTGCTTTCCCATGCGTTACCCTTTCCTTGCCTTGCCGTGCATTGCCTAGCGTGCGTTGTAGTACCTTAGCCTTGTTTCCCCTTGCCGTGCCGTTACTTCCGTTACCACTGCCTTTCCTTGCTTTCCCTTGAATTCCTTACCTTCCGTTACTCTTTGCTTGCCTTCCGTGCATTGCCTAGCCTTCGTTGTCGTGCCTGAGCCTTATCTCGCCTGACCGTGCCTTCCTTTGCTTTAAGCTTTCCTTGCATTGTCGTGCATTGCCTAGCCTTGGGTTGTCGTGCATTAACCTTGCCTAGCCTCACCGTGCCTTGCCTTGCGTTACCCTTTCCTTGCCTTGCCGTGCATTTCCTAGCCGTGTGTTGTCGTGCCTTAGCCTTGTTACCCCTTGCCGTGCCGTTCCTTCCGTTACCCTTGCCTTCCCTTGCTTTCCCTTTAGTTCCTTGCATTCCGTTACTCCTTGCTTGCTTACCGTGCATTGCCTAGCCTTGCGTTGGCTTTCCTTAGCCTTGCCTCGCCTGACAGTGCTTTCCCATGCGTTACCCTTTCCTTGCCTTGCCGTGCATTGCCTAGAGTGCGTTGTCGTGCCTTAGCCTTGTTTCCCCTTGCCTCCCGTTCCTTCCGTTACCATTGCCTTTCCTTGCTTTCCTTTGCCTTCCTTACCTTCCGTTACTCTTTGCTTGCCTTCCCTGCATTGCCTAGCCTTGCGTTGTCGTGCCTTAGCCTTATCTCTTCTGACCGTGCCTTCCTTTGCTTTAAGCTTTACTTGCATTGTCGTGCATTGCCTAGCCTTGCGTTGTCGTGCATTAGCCTTGCCTAGCCTCACCGTGCCTTGCCTTGCGTTACCCTTTCCTTGCCTTGCCGTGCATTTCCTAGCCGTGTGTTGCCGTGCCTTAGCCTTGTTTCCCCTTGCCGTTGCGTGCCTTTTGTTACACTTGCCTTGCCTGGCTTTGCCTTGCCTTCCGTTCCTTCCGTTACTCTTTCCTTGCCTTGCCGTGCATTGCCTAGCCCTGCGTTGTCGTGCCTTAGCCTTGTTACCCCTTGCCGTGCCGTTCCTTCCGTTACCCTTGCCTTCCCTTGCTTTCCCTTGCCTTCCTTGCGTTCCGTTACTCTTTGCTTGCTTTCCGTGCATTGCCTAGACTTGCGTTGTCATGCGTTAGGCTTGCCTCGCATGACAGTTTTTTCCCATGCGTTACCCTTTCCTTGCCTTGCCGTGCATTGCCTAGCGTGCGTTGTCGTGCCTTAGCCTTGTTTCCCCTTGCCGTGCCGTTCCTTCCGTTACACTTGCCTTTCCTTCCTTTCCCTTGCCTTCCTTACCTTCCGGTACTCTTTGCTTGCCTTCCCTGCATTGCCTAGCCTTGCGTTGTCGTGCCTTAGCCTTATCTCGCCTGACCGTGCCTTCCTTTGCTTTAAGCTTTCCTTGCATTGTCGTGCATTGTCTAGCCTTGCGTTGTCGTGCATTAGCCTTGCCTAGCCTCACCGTGCCTTGCCTTGCGTTACCCTTTCCTTCCCTTGCCGTGCATTGCCTAGCCGTGCGTTGTCGTGCCTTAGCCTTGATTCCCCTTGCCGTGGCGTGCCTTTTGTTACACTTGCCTTGCCTGGCTTTGCCTTGCCTTCCTTTCCTTCCGTTACTCTTTCCTTGCCTTGCCGTGCATTGCCTAGCCTTGCATTGTCGTGCCTTATCCTTGCCTCACCTGACCGTGCCTTCCCCTGCGTTACCCTTTCCTTGCCTTGCCGTGCATTGCCTAGCCCTGCGTTGTCGTGCCTTAGCCTTCTTACCCCTTGCCGTGCCGTTCCTTCCGTTACCCTTGCCTTCCCTTGCTTTCCCTTGCCTTCCTTGCGTTCCGTTACTCTTTGCTTGCTTTCCGTGCATTGCCTAGCCTTGCGTTGTCATGCCTTAGCCTTGCCTCGCCTGACCGTGCTTTCCCATGCGTTACCCTTTCCTTGCCTTGCCGTGCATTTCCTAGCGTGCGTTGTCGTGCCTTAGCCTTGTTTCCCCTTGCCGTGCCGTTCCTTCCGTTACACTTGCCTTTCCTTGCTTTCCCTTGCCTTCCTTACCTTCCGTTACTCTTTGCTTGCCTTCTGTGCATTGCCTAGCCTTGCGTTGTCGTGCCTTAGCGTTGCCTCGCCTGACCGTGCTTTCAAATGCGTTACCCTTTCCTTTCCTTGCCGTTCATTGCCTAGCGTTCGGTGTCGTGCCTTAGACTTGTTTCCCCTTGCCGTGCCGTTCCTTCCGTTACCCTGGCCTTTGCTTCCTTTTCCTTGCCTTGCTTACCTTCCGTTACTCTTTGCTTGCCTTGCCTGAATTTCCTAGCCTTGCGTTGTCGTGCCTTAGCCTTATCTCGCCTGACCATGCCTTCCTTTGCTTTAAGCTTTCCTTGCATTGTCGTGCATCGCCTAGCCTTGCGTTTTCGTGCATTAGCCTTGCCTAGCCTCACCGTGCCTTTCCTTGCGTTACCCTTTGCTTGCCTTGCCGTGCATTGCCTAGCCGTGCGTTGTCGTGCCTTAGCCTTGTTTCCCCTTGCCGTGCCGTTCCTTCCGTTACACTTGCCTTTCTTTGCTTTCCCTTTCCTTCCTTACCTTCCGTTACTCTTTGCTTGCCTTCCGTGCATTGCCTAGCCTTGGGTTGTCGTGCCTTAGCCTTGCCTCGCCTGACCGTGCTTTCCCATGCGTTACCCTTTCCTTGCCTTGCCGTGCATTGCCTAGCGTGCGTTGTCGTGCCTTAGCCTTGTTTGACCTTGCCGTGCCGTTCCTTCCGTTACACTTGCCTTTCTTTGCTTTCCCTTGCCTTCCTTACCTTCCGTTTCTCTTTGCTTGCCTTCCGTGCATTGCCTAGCCTTGCGTTGTCGTGCCTTAGCCTTATCTCGCCTGACCGTGCCTTCCTTTGCTTTAAGCTTTCCTTGCATTGTCGTGCATTGCCTAGCCTTGCGTTGTCGTGCATTAGCCTTGCCTAGCCTCACCGTGCCTTGCCTTGCGTTACCCTTTCCTTGCCTTGCCGTGCATTGCCTAGCCGTGCGTTGTCGTGCCTTAGCCTTGATTCCCCTTGCCGTGGCGTGGCTTTTGTTACACTTCCCTTGCCTGGCTTTGCCTTGCCTTCCTTTCCTTCCGTTACTCTTTCCTTGCCTTGCCGTGCATTGCCTAGCCTTGCATTGTCGTGCCTTATCCTTGCCTCACCTGACCGTGCCTTCCCCTGCGTTACCCTTTCCTTGCCTTGCCGTGCATTGCCTAGCCCTGCGTTGTCGTGCCTTAGCCTTCTTACCCCTTGCCGTGCCGTTCCTTCCGTTACCCTTGCCTTCCCTTGCATTCCCTTGCCTTCCTTGCGTTCCGTTACTCTTTGCTTGCTTTCCGTGCATTGCCTAGCCTTGCGTTGTCATGCCTTAGCCTTGCCTCGCCTGACCGTGCTTTCCCATGCGTTACCCTTTCCTTGCCTTGCCGTGCATTGCCTAGCGTGCGTTGTCGTGCCTTAGCCTTGTTTCCCCTTGCCGTGCAGTTCCTTCCGTTACACTTGCCTTTCTTTGCTTTCCCTTGCCTTCCTTACCTTCCGTTACTCTTTGCTTGCCTTCCGTGCATTGCCTAGCCTTGCGTTGTCGTGCCTTAGCCTTGCCTCGCCTGAACGTGCTTTCCCATGCGTTACCCTTTCCTTGCCTTGCCGTGCATTGCCCAGCCTGCGTTGGCTTGCCTTAGACTTGTTTCCCCTTGCCGTGCAGTTCATTCCGTTACCCTTGCCTTTCCTTGCTTTTCCTTGCCTTGCTTACCTTCCGTTACTCTTTGCTTCCCTTCCCTGCATTGCCTAGCCTTGCGTTGTCGTGCCTTAGCCTTATCTCGCCTGACCGTGCCTTCCTTTGCTTTAAGCTTTCCTTGCATTGTCGTGCATTGCCTAGCCTTGCGTTGTCGTGCATTAGCCTAGCCTAGCCTCACCGTGCCTTGCCTTGCGTTACCCTTTCCTTGCCTTGCCGTGCATTGCCTAGCCGTGCGTTGTCGTGCCTTAGCCTTGTTTCCCCTTGCCGTGGCGTGCCTTTTGTTACACTTGCCTTTCCTGGCTTTGACTTGCCTTCCTTTCCTTCCGTTACTCTTTCCTTGCCTTGCCGTGCATTGCCTAGCCCTGCGTTGCCGTGCCTTAGCCTTGATACCCCTTGCCGTGCCGTTCCTTCCGTTACCCTTGCCTTCCCTTGCTTTCCCTTGCCTTCCTTGCGTCCCCTTACTCTTTGCTTGCTTTCCGTGCATTGCCTAGCCTTGCGTTGTCATGCCTTAGCCTTGCATCGCCTGACCGTGCTTTCCCATGCGTTACCCTTTCCTTGCCTTGCCGTGCATTGCCTAGCCCTGCGTTGCCGTCCCTTAGCATTGTTACCCCTTGCAGTGCCGTTCCTTCCGTTACCCTTGCCTTCCCTTGCTTTCCCTTGCCTTCCTTGCGTTCCGTTACTCTTTGCTTGCCTTCCGTGCATTGCCTAGCCTTGCTTTGTCGTGCCTTAGCGTTGCCTCGCCTGACCGTGCTTTCAAATGCGTTACCCTTTCCTTGCCTTGCCGTTCATTGCCTAGCGTTCGGTGTCGTGCCTTAGACTTGTTTCTCCTTGCCGTGCCGTTCCTTCCGTTACCCTGGCCTTTCCTTCCTTTTCCTTGCCTTGCTTACCTTCCGTTAGTCTTTGCTTGCCTTCCCTGAATTTCCTAGCCTTGCCTTGTCGTGCCTTAGCCTTATCTCGCCTGCCCTTGCCTTCCTTTGCTTTAAGTTTCCTTGCATTGTCGTGCATCGCCTAGCCTTGCGTTTTCGTGCATTAGCCTTGCCTAGCCTCACCGTGCCTTTCCTTGCGTTAACTTTTGCTTGCCTTGCCGTGCATTGCCTAGCCGTGCGTTGTCGTGCCTTAGCCTTGTTTCCCCTTGCCGTTCCGTTCCTTCCGTTACACTTGCCTTTCTTTGCTTTCCCTTGCCTTCCTTACCTTCCGTTACTCTTTGCTTGCCTTCCGTGCATTGCCTAGCCTTGCGTTGTCGTGCCTTAGCCTTGCCTCGCCTGAACGTGCTTTTCCATGCGTTACCCTTTCCTTGCCTTGCCGTGCATTGCCTGGCCTACGTTGCCGTGCCTTAGCCTTGTTTCCCCTTGCCGTGCCGTTCCTTCCATTACCCTTGCCTTCCCTTGCTTTCCCTTGCCTTCCTTGCGTTCCGTTACTGTTTGCTTGCTTTCCGTGCATTGCCTAGCCTTGCGTTGTCGTGCCTTAGCGTTGCCTCGCCTGACCGTGCTTTCAAATGCGTTACCCTTTCCTTTCCTTGCCGTTCATTGCCTAGCGTTCGGTGTCGTGCCTTAGACTTGTTTCCCCTTGCCGTGCCGTTCCTTCCGTTACCCTGGCCTTTGCTTCCTTTTCCTTGCCTTGCTTACCTTCCGTTACTCTTTGCTTGCCTTGCCTGAATTTCCTAGCCTTGCGTTGTCGTGCCTTAGCCTTATCTCGCCTGACCATGCCTTCCTTTGCTTTAAGCTTTCCTTGCATTGTCGTGCATTGCCTAGCCTTGCGTTGTCGTGCATTAGCCTTGCCTAGCCTCACCGTGCCTTGCCTTGCGTTACCCTTTCCTTGCCTTGCCGTGCATTGCCTAGCCGTGCGTTGTCGTGCCTTAGCCTTGATTCCCCTTGCCGTGGCGTGCCTTTTGTTACACTTCCCTTGCCTGGCTTTGCCTTGCCTTCCTTTCCTTCCGTTACTCTTTCCTTGCCTTGCCGTGCATTGCCTAGCCTTGCATTGTCGTGCCTTATCCTTGCCTCACCTGACCGTGCCTTCCCCTGCGTTACCCTTTCCTTGCCTTGCCGTGCATTGCCTAGCCCTGCGTTGTCGTGCCTTAGCCTTCTTACCCCTTGCCGTGCCGTTCCTTCCGTTACCCTTGCCTTCCCTTGCTTTCCCTTGCCTTCCTTGCGTTCCGTTACTCTTTGCTTGCTTTCCGTGCATTGCCTAGACTTGCGTTGTCATGCCTTAGCCTTGCCTCGCCTGACCGTGCTTTCCCATGCGTTACCCTTTCCTTGCCTTGCCGTGCATTGCCTAGCGTGCGTTGTTGTGCCTTAGCCTTGTTTCCCCTTGCCGTGCAGTTCCTTCCGTTACACTTGCCTTTCTTTGCTTTCCCTTGCCTTCCTTACCTTCCGTTACTCTTTGCTTGCCTTCCGTGCATTGCCTAGCCTTGCGTTGTCGTGCCTTAGCCTTGCCTCGCCTGAACGTGCTTTCCCATGCGTTACCCTTTCCTTGCCTTGCCGTGCATTGCCCAGCCTGCGTTGTCGTGCCTTAGCCTTGTTTCCCCTTGCCCTGCCGTTCCTTCCGTTACACTTGCCTTTCCTTGCTTTCCCTTGCCTTCCTTACCTTCCGTTACTCTTTGCTTGCCTTCCGTGCAATGCCTAGCCTTGCGTTGTCGTGCCTTAGCCTTGCCTCGCCTGACCGTGCTTTCCCATGCGTTACCCTTTCCTTGCCTTGCCGTTCATTGCCTAGCGTTCGGTGTCGTGCCTGAGACTTGTTCCCCCTTGCCGTGCCGTTCCTTCCGTTACCCTTGCCTTTCCTTGCTTTTCCTTGCCTTGCTTACCTTCCGTTACTCTTTGCTTGCCTTCCCTGAATTGCCTAGCCTTGCGTTGTCGTGCCTTTGCCTTATCTCGCCTGACCTTGCCTTCCTTTGCTTTAAGCTTTCCTTGCATTGTCGTGCATTGCCTAGCCTTGCGGTTTCGTGCATTAGCCTTGTCTAGCCTCACCGTGCATTGCGTTGCGTTACCCTTTGCTTGCCTTGCCGTGCATTGCCTAGCCGTGCGTTGTCGTGCCTTAGCCTTGTTTCCCCTTGCCGTGCAGTTCCTTCCGTTACACTTGCCTTTCTTTGCTTTCCCTTGCCTTCCTTACCTTCCGTTACTCTTTGCTTGTCTTCCGTGCATTGCCTAGCCTTGCGTTGTCGTGCCTTAGCCTTGCCTCGCCTGAACGTGCTTTCCCATGCGTTACCCTTTCCTTGCCTTGCCGTGCATTGCCCAGCCTGCGTTGCCGTGCCTTAGCCTTGTTTCCCCTTGCCGTGCAGTTCATTCCGTTACCCTTGCCTTTCCTTGCTTTTCCTTGCCTTGCTTAACTTCCGTTACTCTTTGCTTCCCTTCCCTGCATTGCCTAGCCTTGCGTTGTCGTGCCTTAGCCTTATCTCGCCTGACCGTGCCTTCCTTTGCTTTAAGCTTTCCTTGCATTGTCGTGCATTGCCTAGCCTTGCGTTGTCGTGCATAAGCCTTGCCTAGCCTCACCGTGCCTTGCCTTGCGTTACCCTTTCCTTGCCTTGCCGTGCATTGCCTAGCCGTGCGTTGTCGTGCCTTAGCCTTGTTTCCCCTTGCCGTGGCGTGCCTTTTGTTACACTTGCTTTTCCTGGCTTTGACTTGCCTTCCTTTCCTTCCGTTACTCTTTCCTTGCCTTGCCGTGCATTGCCTAGCCCTGCGTTGCCGTGCCTTAGCCTTGATACCCCTTGCCGTGCCGTTCCTTCCGTTACCCTTGCCTTCCCTTGCTTTCCCTTGCCTTCCTTGCGTTCCCTTACTCTTTGCTTTCTTTCCGTGCATTGCCTAGCCTTGCGTTGTCATGCCTTAGCCTTGCCTCGCCTGACCGTGCTTTCCCATGCGTTACCCTTTCCTTGCCTTGCCGTGCATTGCCTAGCCCTGCGTTGCCGTCCCTTAGCCTTGTTACCCCTTGCAGTGCCGTTCCTTCCGTTACCCTTGCCTTCCCTTGCTTTCCCTTGCCTTCCTTGCGTTCCGTTACTCTTTGCTTGCCTTCCGTGCATTGCCTAGCCTTGCTTTGTCGTGCCTTAGCGTTGCCTCGCCTGACCGTGCTTTCAAATGCGTTACCCTTTCCTTGCCTTGCCGTTCATTGCCTAGCGTTCGGTGTCGTGCCTTAGACTTGTTTCCCCTTGCCGTGCCGTTCCTTCCGTTACCCTGGCCTTTCCTTGCTTTCCCTTGCCTTCCTTACCTTCCGTTACTCTTTGCTTGCCTTCCCTGCATTGCCTAGCCTTGCGTTGTCGTGCCTTAGCCTTATCTCTTCTGACCGTGCCTTCCTTTGCTTTAAGCTTTACTTGCATTGTCGTGCATTGCCTAGCCTTGCGTTGTCGTGCATTAGCCTTGCCTAGCCTCACCGTGCCTTGCCTTGCGTTACCCTTTCCTTGCCTTGCCGTGCATTTCCTAGCCGTGTGTTGTCGTGCCTTAGCCTTGTTTCCCCTTGCCGTTGCGTGCCTTTTGTTACACTTGCCTTGCCTGGCTTTGCCTTGCCTTCCGTTCCTTCCGTTACTCTTTCCTTGCCTTGCCGTGCATTGCCTAGCCCTGCGTTGTCGTGCCTTAGCCTTGTTACCCCTTGCCGTGCCGTTCCTTCCGTTACCCTTGCCTTCCCTTGCTTTCCCTTGCCTTCCTTGCGTTCCGTTACTCTTTGCTTGCTTTCCGTGCATTGCCTAGACTTGCGTTGTCATGCGTTAGGCTTGCCTCGCATGACAGTTTTTTCCCATGCGTTACCCTTTCCTTGCCTTGCCGTGCATTGCCTAGCGTGCGTTGTCGTGCCTTAGCCTTGTTTCCCGTTGCCGTGCCGTTCCTTCCGTTACACTTGCCTTTCCTTCCTTTCCCTTGCCTTCCTTACCTTCCGGTACTCTTTGCTTGCCTTCCGTGCATTGCCTAGCCTTGCTTTGTCGTGCCGTAGCCTTATCTCGCCTGACCGTGCCTTCCTTTGCTTTAAGCTTTCCTTGCATTGTCGTGCATTGTCTAGCCTTGCGTTGTCGTGCATTAGCCTTGCCTAGCCTCACCGTGCCTTGCCTTGCGTTACCCTTTCCTTCCCTTGCCGTGCATTGCCTAGCCGTGCGTTGTCGTGCCTTAGCCTTGATTCCCCTTGCCGTGGCGTGCCTTTTGTTACACTTGCCTTGCCTGGCTTTGCCTTGCCTTCCTTTCCTTCCGTTACTCTTTCCTTGCCTTGCCGTGCATTGCCTAGCCTTGCATTGTCGTGCCTTATCCTTGCCTCACCTGACCGTGCCTTCCCCTGCGTTACCCTTTCCTTGCCTTGCCGTGCATTGCCTAGCCCTGCGTTGTCGTGCCTTAGCCTTCTTACCCCTTGCCGTGCCGTTCCTTCCGTTACCCTTGCCTTCCCTTGCTTTCCCTTGCCTTCCTTGCGTTCCGTTACTCTTTGCTTGCTTTCCGTGCATTGCCTAGCCTTGCGTTGTCATGCCTTAGCCTTGCCTCGCCTGACCGTGCTTTCCCATGCGTTACCCTTTCCTTGCCTTGCCGTGCATTTCCTAGCGTGCGTTGTCGTGCCTTAGCCTTGTTTCCCCTTGCCGTGCCGTTCCTTCCGTTACACTTGCCTTTCCTTGCTTTCCCTTGCCTTCCTTACCTTCCGTTACTCTTTGCTTGCCTTCTGTGCATTGCCTAGCCTTGCGTTGTCGTGCCTTAGCGTTGCCTCGCCTGACCGTGCTTTCAAATGCGTTACCCTTTCCTTTCCTTGCCGTTCATTGCCTAGCGTTCGGTGTCGTGCCTTAGACTTGTTTCCCCTTGCCGTGCCGTTCCTTCCGTTACCCTGGCCTTTGCTTCCTTTTCCTTGCCTTGCTTACCTTCCGTTACTCTTTGCTTGCCTTGCCTGAATTTCCTAGCCTTGCGTTGTCGTGCCTTAGCCTTATCTCGCCTGACCATGCCTTCCTTTGCTTTAAGCTTTCCTTGCATTGTCGTGCATCGCCTAGCCTTGCGTTTTCGTGCATTAGCCTTGCCTAGCCTCACCGTGCCTTTCCTTGCGTTACCCTTTGCTTGCCTTGCCGTGCATTGCCTAGCCGTGCGTTGCCGTGCCTTAGCCTTGTTACCCCTTGTCGTGCCGTTCCTTCCGTTACCCTTGCCTTCCCTTGCTTTCCCTTGCCTTCCTTGCGTTCCGTTACTCTTTGCTTGCTTTCCGTGCATTGCCTAGCCTTGCGTTGTCATGCCTTAGCCTTGCCTCGCCTGACCGTGCTTTCCCATGCGTTACCCTTTCCTTGCCTTGCCGTGCATTGCCTAGCGTGCGTTGTCGTGCCTTAGCCTTGTTTCCCCTTGCCGTGCCGTTCCTTCCGTTACCATTGCCTTTCCTTGCTTTCCCTTGACTTCCTTACCTTCCGTTACTCTTTGCTTGCCTTCCGTGCATTGCCTAGCCTTTCGTTGTCGTGCCTGAGCCTTATCTCGCCTGACCGTGCCTTCCTTTGCTTTAAGCTTTCCTTGCATTGTCGTGCATTGCCTAGCCTTGGGTTGTCGTGCATTAACCTTGCCTAGCCTCACCGTGCCTTGCCTTGCGTTACCCTTTCCTTGCCTTGCCGTGCATTTCCTAGCCGTGTGTTGTCGTGCCTTAGCCTTGTTACCCCTTGCCGTGCCGTTCCTTCCGTTACCCTTGCCTTCCCTTGCTTTCCCTTTCCTTCCTTGCATTCCGTTACTCCTTGCTTGCTTACCGTGCATTGCCTAGCCTTGCGTTGGCTTTCCTTAGCCTTGCCTCGCCTGACCGTGCTTTCCCATGCGTTACCCTTTCCTTGCCTTGCCGTGCATTGCCTAGCGTGCGTTGTCGTGCCTTAGCCTTGTTTCCCCTTGCCTCCCGTTCCTTCCGTTACCATTGCCTTTCCTTGCTTTCCTTTGCCTTCCTTACCTTCCGTTACTCTTTGCTTGCCTTCCCTGCATTGCCTAGCCTTGCGTTGTCGTGCCTTAGCCTTATCTCGCCTGACCGTGCCTTCCTTTGCTTTAAGCTTTCCTTGCATTGTCGTGCATTGCCTAGCCTTGCGTTGCCGTGCATTAGCCTTGCCTAGCCTCACCGTGCCTTGCCTTGCGTTACCCTTTCCTTGCCTTGCCGTGCATTTCCTAGCCGTGTGTTGCTGTGCCTTAGCCTTGTTTCCCCTTGCCGTTGCGTGCCTTTTGTTACACTTGCCTTGCCTGGCTTTGCCTTGCCTTCCGTTCCTTCCGTTACTCTTTCCTTGCCTTGCCGTGCATTGCCTACCCCTGCGTTGTCGTGCCTTAGCCTTGTTACACCTTGCCGTGCCGTTCCTTCCGTTACCCTTGCCTTCCCTTGCTTTCCCTTGCCTTCCTTGCGTTCCGTTACTCTTTGCTTGCTTTCCGTGCATTGCCTAGCCTTGCGTTGTCATGCCTTAGGCTTGCCTCGCCTGACCGTGCTTTCCCATGCGTTACCCTTTCCTTGCCTTGCCGTGCATTGCCTAGCCTTGCTTTGTCGTGCCTTAGCCTTATCTCGCCTGACCGTGCCTTCCTTTGCTTTAAGCTTTCCTTGCATTGTCGTGCATTGCCTAGCCTTGGGTTGTCGTGCATTAACCTTGCCTAGCCTCACCGTGCCTTGCCTTGCGTTACCCTTTCCTTGCCTTGCCTTGCATTTCCTAGCCGTGCGTTGTCGTGCCTTAGCCTTGTTTCCCCTTGCCGTGCCGTGCCTTTTGTTACACTTGCCTTGCCTGGCTTTGCCTTGCCTTCCTTTCCTTCCGTTACTCTTTCCTTGCCTTGCCGTGCATTGCCTAGCCTTGCATTGTCGTGCCTTATCCTTGCCTCACCTGACCGTGCCTTCCCCTGCGTTACCCTTTCCTTGCCTTGCCGTGCATTGCCTAGCCCTGCGTTGTCGTGAATTAGCCTTGTTACCCCTTGCCGTGCCGTTCCTTCCGTTACCCTTGCCTTCCCTTGCTTTCCCTTGACTTCCTTACCTTCCGTTACTCTTTGCTTGCCTTCCGTGCATTGCCTAGCCTTTCGTTGTCGTGCCTGCGCCTTATCTCGCCTGACCGTGCCTTCCTTTGCTTTAAGCTTTCCTTGCATTGTCGTGCATTGCCTAGCCTTGGGTTGTCGTGCATTAACCTTGCCTAGCCTCACCGTGCCTTGCCTTGCGTTACCCTTTCCTTGCCTTGCCGTGCATTTCCTAGCCGTGTGTTGTCGTGCCTTAGCCTTGTTACCCCTTGCCGTGCCGTTCCTTCCGTTACCCTTGCCTTCCCTTGCTTTCCCTTTCCTTCCTTGCATTCCGTTACTCCTTGCTTGCTTACCGTGCATTGCCTAGCCTTGCGTTGGCTTTCCTTAGCCTTGCCTCGCCTGACCGTGCTTTCCCATGCGTTACCCTTTCCTTGCCTTGCCGTGCATTGCCTAGCGTGCGTTGTCGTGCCTTAGCCTTGTTTCCCCTTGCCTCCCGTTCCTTCCGTTACCATTGCCTTTCAATGCTTTCCTTTGCCTTCCTTACCTTCCGTTACTCTTTGCTTGCCTTCCCTGCATTGCCTAGCCTTGCGTTGTCGTGCCTTAGCCTTATCTCTTCTGACCGTGCCTTCCTTTGCTTTAAGCTTTACTTGCATTGTCGTGCATTGCCTAGCCTTGCGTTGTCGTGCATTAGCCTTGCCTAGCCTCACCGTGCCTTGCCTTGCGTTACCCTTTCCTTGCCTTGCCGTGCATTTCCTAGCCGTGTGTTGCTGTGCCTTAGCCTTGTTTCCCCTTGCCGTTGCGTGCCTTTTGTTACACTTGCCTTGCCTGGCTTTGCCTTGCCTTCCGTTCCTTCCGTTACTCTTTCCTTGCCTTGCCGTGCATTGCCTACCCATGCGTTGTCGTGCCTTAGCCTTGTTACACCTTGCCGTGCCGTTCCTTCCGTTACCCTTGCCTTCCCTTGCTTTCCCTTGCCTTCCTTGCGTTCCGTTACTCTTTGCTTGCTTTCCGTGCATTGCCTAGCCTTGCGTTGTCATGCCTTAGGCTTGCCTCGCCTGACCGTGCTTTCCCATGCGTTACCCTTTCCTTGCCTTGCCGTGCATTGCCTAGCGTGCGTTGTCGTGCCTTAGCCTTGTTTCCCCTTGCCGTGCCGTTCCTTCCGTTACACTTGCCTTTCCTTGCTTTCCCTTGCCTTCCTTACCTTCCGTTACTCTTTGCTTGCCTTCCGTGCATTGCCTAGCCTTGCTTTGTCGTGCCTTAGCCTTATCTCGCCTGACCGTGCCTTCCTTTGCTTTAAGCTTTCCTTGCATTGTCGTGCATTGCCTAGCCTTGCGTTGTCGTGCATTAGCCTTGCCTAGCCTCACCGTGCCTTGCCTTGCGTTACCCTTTCCTTGCCTTGCCGTGCATTGCCTAGCCGTGCGTTGTCGTGCCTTAGCCTTGATTCCCCTTGCCGTGGCGTGCCTTTTGTTACAATTGCCTTGCCTGGCTTTGCCTTGCCTTCCTTTCCTTCCGTTACTCTTTCCTTGCCTTGCCGTGCATTGCCTAGCCTTGCATTGTCGTGCCTTATCCTTGCCTCACCTGACCGTGCCTTCCCCTGCGTTACCCTTTCCTTGCCTTGCCGTGCATTGCCTAGCCCTGCGTTGCCGTCGCTTAGCCTTGTTACCCCTTGCAGTGCCGTTCCTTCCGTTACCCTTGCCTTCCCTTGCTTTCCCTTGCCTTCCTTGCGTTCCGTTACTCTTTGCTTGCCTTCCGTGCATTGCCTAGCCTTGCTTTGTCGTGCCTTAGCGTTGCCTCTCCTGACCGTGCTTTCAAATGCGTTACCCTTTCCTTGCCTTGCCGTTCATTGCCTAGCGTTCGGTGTCGTGCCTTAGACTTGTTTCCCCTTGCCGTGCCGTTCCTTCCGTTACCCTGGCCTTTCCTTCCTTTTCCTTGCCTTGCTTACCTTCCGTTAGTCTTTGCTTGCCTTCCCTGAATTTCCTAGCCTTGCCTTGTCGTGCCTTAGCCTTATCTCGCCTGCCCTTGCCTTCCTTGATTTAAATTTCCTTGCATTGTCGTGCATCGCCTAGCCTTGCGTTTTCGTGCATTAGCCTTGCCTAGCCTCACCGTGCCTTTCCTTGCGTTAACTTTTGCTTGCCTTGCCGTGCATTGCCTAGCCGTGCGTTGTCGTGCCTTAGCCTTGTTTCCCCTTGCCGTTCCGTTCCTTCCGTTACACTTGCCTTTCTTTGCTTTCCCTTGCCTTCCTTACCTTCCGTTACTCTTTGCTAGCCTTCCGTGCATTGCCTAGCCTTGCGTTGTCGTGCCTTAGCCTTGCCTCGCCTGAACGTGCTTTCCCATGCGTTACCCTTTCCTTGCCTTGCCGTGCATTGCCTGGCCTACGTTGCCATGCCTTAGCCTTGTTTCCCCTTGCCGTGCCGTTCCTTCCATTACCCTTGCCTTCCCTTGCTTTCCCTTGCCTTCCTTGCGTTCCGTTACTCTTTGCTTGCTTTCCGTGCATTGCCTAGCCTTGCGTTGTCATGCCTTAGCCTTGCCTCGCCTGACCGTGCTTTCCCATGCGTTACCCTTTCCTTGCCTTGCCGTGCATTGCCTAGCGTGCGTTGTCGTGCCTTAGCCTTGTTTCCCCTTGCCGTGCCGTTCCTTCCGTTACCATTGCCTTTCCTTGCTTTCCCTTGCCTTCCTTACCTTCCGTTACTCTTTGCTTGCATTGCCGTGCATTGCCTAGCCTTGCGTTGTCGTGCCTTAGCCTTATCTCGCCTGACCGTGCCTTCTTTTGCTTTAAGCTTTCCTTGCATTGTCGTGCATTGCCTAGCCTTGGGTTGTCGTGCATTAACCTTGCCTAGCCTCACCGTGCCTTGCCTTGCGTTACCCTTTCCTTGCCATGCCGTGCATTTCCTAGCCGTGTGTTGTCGTGCCTTAGCCTTGTTACCCCTTGCCGTGCCGTTCCTTCCGTTACCCTTGCCTTCCCTTGCTTTCCCTTTCCTTCCTTGCATTCCGTTACTCCTTGCTTGCTTACCGTGCATTGCCTAGCCTTGCGTTGGCTTTCCTTAGCCTTGCCTCGCCTGACAGTGCTTTCCCATGCGTTACCCTTTCCTTGCCTTGCCGTGCATTGCCTAGCGTGCGTTGTCGTGCCTTAGCCTTGTTTCCCCTTGCCTCCCGTTCCTTCCGTTACCATTGCCTTTCCTTGCTTTCCTTTGCCTTCCTTACCTTCCGTTACTCTTTGCTTGCCTTCCCTGCATTGCCTAGCCTTGCGTTGTCGTGCCTTAGCCTTATCTCTTCTGACCGTGCCTTCCTTTGCTTTAAGCTTTACTTGCATTGTCGTGCATTGCCTAGCCTTGCATTGTCGTGCCTTATCCTTGCCTCACCTGACCGTGCCTTCCCCTGCGTTACCCTTTCCTTGCCTTGCCGTGCATTGCCTAGCCCTGCGTTGTCGTGAATTAGCCTTGTTACCCCTTGCCGTGCCGTTCCTTCCGTTACCCTTGCCTTCCCTTGCTTTCCCTTGACTTCCTTACCTTCCGTTACTCTTTGCTTGCCTTCCGTGCATTGCCTAGCCTTTCGTTGTCGTGCCTGCGCCTTATCTCGCCTGACCGTGCCTTCCTTTGCTTTAAGCTTTCCTTGCATTGTCGTGCATTGCCTAGCCTTGGGTTGTCGTGCATTAACCTTGCCTAGCCTCACCGTGCCTTGCCTTGCGTTACCCTTTCCTTGCCTTGCCGTGCATTTCCTAGCCGTGTGTTGTCGTGCCTTAGCCTTGTTACCCCTTGCCGTACCGTTCCTTCCGTTACCCTTGCCTTCCCTTGCTTTCCCTTTCCTTCCTTGCATTCCGTTACTCCTTGCTTGCTTACCGTGCATTGCCTAGCCTTGCGTTGGCTTTCCTTAGCCTTGCCTCGCCTGACCGTGCTTTCCCATGCGTTACCCTTTCCTTGCCTTGCCGTGCATTGCCTAGCGTGCGTTGTCGTGCCTTAGCCTTGTTTCCCCTTGCCTCCCGTTCCTTCCGTTACCATTGCCTTTCAATGCTTTCCTTTGCCTTCCTTACCTTCCGTTACTCTTTGCTTGCCTTCCCTGCATTGCCTAGCCTTGCGTTGTCGTGCCTTAGCCTTATCTCTTCTGACCGTGCCTTCCTTTGCTTTAAGCTTTACTTGCATTGTCGTGCATTGCCTAGCCTTGCGTTGTCGTGCATTAGCCTTGCCTAGCCTCACCGTGCCTTGCCTTGCGTTACCCTTTCCTTGCCTTGCCGTGCATTTCCTAGCCGTGTGTTGCTGTGCCTTAGCCTTGTTTCCCCTTGCCGTTGCGTGCCTTTTGTTACACTTGCCTTGCCTGGCTTTGCCTTGCCTTCCGTTCCTTCCGTTACTCTTTCCTTGCCTTGCCGTGCATTGCCTACCCATGCGTTGTCGTGCCTTAGCCTTGTTACACCTTGCCGTGCCGTTCCTTCCGTTACCCTTGCCTTCCCTTGCTTTCCCTTGCCTTCCTTGCGTTCCGTTACTCTTTGCTTGCTTTCCGTGCATTAGCTAGCCTTGCGTTGTCATGCCTTAGGCTTGCCTCGCCTGACCGTGCTTTCCCATGCGTTACCCTTTCCTTGCCTTGCCGTGCATTGCCTAGCGTGCGTTGTCGTGCCTTAGCCTTGTTTCCCCTTGCCGTGCCGTTCCTTCCGCTACACTTGCCTTTCCTTGCTTTCCCTTGCCTTCCTTACCTTCCGGTACTCTTTGCTTGCCTTCCGTGCATTGCCTAGCCTTGCGTTGTCGTGCCTTAGCCTTATCTCGCCTGACCGTGCCTTCCTTTGCTTTGAGCTTTCCTTGCATTGTCGTGCATTGTCTAGCCTTGCGTTGTCGTGCATTGGCCTTGCCTAGCCTCACCGTGCCTTGCCTTGCGTTACCCTTTCCTTGCCTTGCCGTGCATTGCCTAGCCGTGCGTTGTCGTGCCTTAGCCTTGATTCCCCTTGCCGTGGCGTGGCTTTTGTTACACTTGCCTTGCCTGGCTTTGCCTTGCCTTCCTTTCCTTCCGTTACTCTTTCCTTGCCTTGCCGTGCATTGCCTAGCCTTGCATTGTCGTGCCTTATCCTTGCCTCACCTGACCGTGCCTTCCCCTGCGTTACCCTTTCCTTGCCTTGCCGTGCATTGCCTAGCCCTGCGTTGCCGTCGCTTAGCCTTGTTACCCCTTGCAGTGCCGTTCCTTCCGTTACCCTTGCCTTCCCTTGCTTTCCCTTGCCTTCCTTGCGTTCCGTTACTCTTTGCTTGCCTTCCGTGCATTGCCTAGCCTTGCTTTGTCGTGCCTTAGCGTTGCCTCCCCTGACCGTGCTTTCAAATGCGTTACCCTTTCCTTGCCTTGCCGTTCATTGCCTAGCGTTCGGTGTCGTGCCTTAGACTTGTTTCCCCTTGCCGTGCCGTTCCTTCCGTTACCCTGGCCTTTCCTTCCTTTTCCTTGCCTTGCTTACCTTCCGTTAGTCTTTGCTTGCCTTCCCTGAATTTCCTAGCCTTGCCTTGTCGTGCCTTAGCCTTATCTCGCCTGCCCTTGCCTTCCTTTGCTTTAAATTTCCTTGCATTGTCGTGCATCGCCTAGCCTTGCGTTTTCGTGCATTAGCCTTGCCTAGCCTCACCGTGCCTTTCCTTGCGTTAACTTTTGCTTGCCTTGCCGTGCATTGCCTAGCCGTGCGTTGTCGTGCCTTAGCCTTGTTTCCCCTTGCCGTTCCGTTCCTTCCGTTACACTTGCCTTTCTTTGCTTTCCCTTGCCTTCCTTACCTTCCGTTACTCTTTGCTAGCCTTCCGTGCATTGCCTAGCCTTGCGTTGTCGTGCCTTAGCCTTGCCTCGCCTGAACGTGCTTTCCCATGCGTTACCCTTTCCTTGCCTTGCCGTGCATTGCCTGGCCTACGTTGCCATGCCTTAGCCTTGTTTCCCCTTGCCGTGCCGTTCCTTCCATTACCCTTGCCTTCCCTTGCTTTCCCTTGCCTTCCTTGCGTTCCGTTACTCTTTGCTTGCTTTCCGTGCATTGCCTAGCCTTGCGTTGTCATGCCTTAGCCTTGCCTCGCCTGACCGTGCTTTCCCATGCGTTACCCTTTCCTTGCCTTGCCGTGCATTGCCTAGCGTGCGTTGTCGTGCCTTAGCCTTGTTTCCCCTTGCCGTGCCGTTCCTTCCGTTACCATTGCCTTTCCTTGCTTTCCCTTGACTTCCTTACCTTCCGTTACTCTTTGCTTGCCTTCCGTGCATTGCCTAGCCTTTCGTTGTCGTGCCTGAGCCTTATCTCGCCTGACCGTGCCTTCCTTTGCTTTAAGCTTTCCTTGCATTGTCGTGCATTGCCTAGCCTTGGGTTGTCGTGCATTAACCTTGCCTAGCCTCACCGTGCCTTGCCTTGCGTTACCCTTTCCTTGCCTTGCCGTGCATTTCCTAGCCGTGTGTTGTCGTGCCTTAGCCTTGTTACCCCTTGCCGTACCGTTCCTTCCGTTACCCTTGCCTTCCCTTGCTTTCCCTTTCCTTCCTTGCATTTCGTTACTCCTTGCTTGCTTACCGTGCATTGCCTAGCCTTGCGTTGGCTTTCCTTAGCCTTGCCTCGCCTGACAGTGCTTTCCCATGCGTTACCCTTTCCTTGCCTTGCCGTGCATTGCCTAGCGTGCGTTGTCGTGCCTTAGCCTTGTTTCCCCTTGCCGTGCCGTTCCTTCCGTTACCATTGCCTTTCCTTCCTTTCCTTTGCCTTCCTTACCTTCCGTTACTCTTTGCTTGCCTTCCCTGCATTGCCTAGCCTTGCGTTGTCGTGCCTTAGCCTTATCTCTTCTGACCGTGCCTTCCTTTGCTTTAAGCTTTACTTGCATTGTCGTGCATTGCCTAGCCTTGCGTTGTCGTGCATTAGCCTTGCCTAGCCTCACCGTGCCTTGCCTTGCGTTACCCTTTCCTTGCCTTGCCGTGCATTTCCTAGCCGTGTGTTGCTGTGCCTTAGCCTTGTTTCCCCTTGCCGTTGCGTGCCTTTTGTTACACTTGCCTTGCCTGGCTTTGCCTTGCCTTCCGTTCCTTCCGTTACTCTTTCCTTGCCTTGCCGTGCATTGCCTACCCCTGCGTTGTCGTGCCTTAGCCTTGTTACACCTTGCCGTGCCGTTCCTTCCGTTACCCTTGCCTTCCCTTGCTTTCCCTTGCCTTCCTTGCGTTCCGTTACTCTTTGCTTGCTTTCCGTGCATTGCCTAGCCTTGCGTTGTCATGCCTTAGGCTTGCCTCGCCTGACCGTGCTTTCCCATGCGTTACCCTTTCCTTGCCTTGCCGTGCATTGCCTAGCGTGCGTTGTCGTGCCTTAGCCTTGTTTCCCCTTGCCGTGCCGTTCCTTCCGTTACACTTGCCTTTCCTTGCTTTCCCTTGCCTTCCTTACCTTCCGGTACTCTTTGCTTGCCTTCCGTGCATTGCCTAGCCTTGCTTTGTCGTGCCTTAGCCTTATCTCGCCTGACCGTGCCTTCCTTTGCTTTGAGCTTTCCTTGCATTGTCGTGCATTGTCTAGCCTTGCGTTGTCGTGCATTGGCCTTGCCTAGCCTCACCGTGCCTTGCCTTGCGTTACCCTTTCCTTCCCTTGCCGTGCATTGCCTAGCCGTGCGTTGTCGTGCCTTAGCCTTGATTTCCCTTGCCGTGGCGTGCCTTTTGTTACACTTGCCTTGCCTGGCTTTGCTTTGCCTTCCTTTCCTTCCGTTACTCTTTCCTTGCCTTGCCGTGCATTGCCTAGCCTTGCATTGTCGTGCCTTATCCTTGCCTCACCTGACCGTGCCTTCCCCTGCGTTACCCTTTCCTTGCCTTGCCGTGCATTGCCTAGCCCTGCGTTGTCGTGCCTTAGCCTTCTTACCCCTTGCCGTGCCGTTCCTTCCGTTACCCTTGCCTTCCCTTGCTTTCCCTTGCCTTCCTTGCGTTCCGTTACTCTTTGCTTGCTTTCCGTGCATTGCCTAGCCTTGCGTTGTCATGCCTTAGCCTTGCCTCGCCTGACCGTGCTTTCCCATGCGTTACCCTTTCCTTGCCTTGCCGTGCATTGCCTAGCGTGCGTTGTCGTGCCTTAGCCTTGTTTCCCCTTGCCGTGCCGTTCCTTCCGTTACCATTGCCTTTCCTTGCTTTCCCTTGCCTTCCTTACCTTCCGTTACTCTTTGCTTGCCTTCTGTGCATTGCCTAGCCTTGCGTTGTCGTGCCTTAGCCTTATCTCGCCTGACCGTGCCTTCCTTTGCTTTAAGCTTTCCTTGCATTGTCATGCATTGCCTAGCCTTGCGTAATCGTGCATCAACCTTGCCTAGCCTCACCGTGCATTGCCTTGCGTTACCCTTTCCTTGCCTTGCCGTGCATTTCCTAGCCGTGTGTTGTCGTGCCTTAGCCTTGTTACCCCTTGCCGTGCAGTTCCTTCCGTTACCCTTGCCTTCCCTTGCTTTCCCTTTCCTTCCTTGCATTCTGTTACTCCTTGCTTGCTTTCCGTGCATTGCCTAGCCTTGCGTTGGCTTTCCTTAGCCTTGCCTCGCCTGACCGTGCTTTCCCATGCGTTACCCTTTCCTTGCCTTGCCGTGCATTGCCTAGCGTGCGTTGTCGTGCCTTAGCCTTGTTTCCCCTTGCCGTGCCGTTCCTTCCGTTACACTTGCCTTTCTTTGCTTTCCCTTGCCTTCCTTACCTTCCGTTACTCTTTGATTGCCTTCCGTGCATTGCCATGCCTTGCGTTGTCGTGCCTTAGCCTTGCCTCCCCTGACCGTTCTTTCCCATGCGTTACCCTTTCCTTCCCTTGCCGTGCATTGCCTAGCGTGCGTTGTCGTGCCTTAGACTTGTTTCCCCTTGCCGTGCCGTTCCTTCCCTTACCATTGCCTTTCCTTGATTTCCTTTGCCTTCCTTACATTCCGTTACTCTTTGCTTGCCTTCCCTGCATTGCCTAGCCTTGCGTTGTCGTGCCTTAGCCTTATCTCTTCTAACCGTGCCTTCCTTTGCTTTAAGCTTTACTTGCATTGTCGTGCATTGCCTAGCCTTGCGTTGTCGTGCATTAGCCTTGCCTAGCCTCACCGTGCCTTGCCTTGCGTTACCCTTTCCTTGCCTTGCCTTGCATTTCCTAGCCGTGCGTTGTCGTGCCTTAGCCTTGTTTCCCCTTGCCGCTGCGTGCCTTTTGTTACACTTGCCTTGCCTGGCTTTGCCTTGCCTTCCTTTCCTTCCGTTACTCTTTCCTTGCCTTGCCGTGCATTGCCTAGCCTTGCATTGTCGTGCCTTATCCTTGCCTCACCTGACCGTGCCTTCCTCTGCGTTACCCTTTCCTTGCCTTGCCGTGCATTGCCTAGCCCTGCGTTGTCGTGAATTAGCCTTGTTACCCCTTGCCGTGCCGTTCCTTCCGTTACCCTTGCCTTCCCTTGCTTTCCCTTGCCTTCCTTGCGTTCCGTTACTCTTTGCTTGCTTTCCGTGCATTGCCTAGCCTTGCGTTGTCATGCCTTAGGCTTGCCTCGCCTGACCGTGCTTTCCCATTCGTTACCCTTTCCTTGCCTTGCCGTGCATTGCCTGGCCTACGTTGCCGTGCCTTAGCCTTGTTTCCCCTTGCCGTGCCGTTCCTTCCATTACCCTTGCCTTCCCTTGCTTTCCCTTGCCTTCCTTGCGTTCCGTTACTCTTTGCTTGCTTTCCGTGCATTGCCTAGCCTTGCGTTGTCATGCCTTAGCCTTGCCTCGCCTGACCGTGCTTTCCCATGCGTTACCCTTTCCTTGCCTTGCCGTGCATTGCCTAGCGTGCGTTGTCGTGCCTTAGCCTTGTTTCCCCTTGCCGTGCCGTTCCTTCCGTTACCATTGACTTTCCTTGCTTTCCCTTGACTTCCTTACCTTCCGTTACTCTTTGCTTGCCTTCCGTGCATTGCCTAGCCTTTCGTTGTCGTGCCTGAGCCTTATCTCGCCTGACCGTGCCTTCCTTTGCTTTAAGCTTTCCTTGCATTGTCGTGCATTGCCTAGCCTTGGGTTGTCGTGCATTAACCTTGCCTAGCCTCACCGTGCCTTGCCTTGCGTTACCCTTTCCTTGCCTTGCCGTGCATTTCCTAGCCGTGTGTTGTCGTGCCTTAGCCTTGTTACCCCTTGCCGTGCCGTTCCTTCCGTTACCCTTGCCTTCCCTTGCTTTCCCTTTCCTTCCTTGCATTCCGTTACTCCTTGCTTGCTTACCGTGCATTGCCTAGCCTTGCGTTGGCTTTCCTTAGCCTTGCCTCGCCTGACCGTGCTTTCCCATGCGTTACCCTTTCCTTGCCTTGCCGTGCATTGCCTAGCGTGCGTTGTCGTGCCTTAGCCTTGTTTCCCCTTGCCTCCCATTCCTTCCGTTACCATTGCCTTTCCTTGCTTTCCTTTGCCTTCCTTACCTTCTGTTACTCTTTGCTTGCCTTCCCTGCATTGCCTAGCCTTGCGTTGTCGTGCCTTAGCCTTATCTCTTCTGACCGTGCCTTCCTTTGCTTTAAGCTTTACTTGCATTGTCGTGCATTGCCTAGCCTTGCGTTGTCGTGCATTAGCCTTGCCTAGCCTCACCGTGCCTTGCCTTGCGTTACCCTTTCCTTGCCTTGCCGTGCATTTCCTAGCCGTGTGTTGCTGTGCCTTAGCCTTGTTTCCCCTTGCCGTTGCGTGCCTTTTGTTACACTTGCCTTGCCTGGCTTTGCCTTGCCTTCCGTTCCTTCCGTTACTCTTTCCTTGCCTTGCCGTGCATTGCCTACCCCTGCGTTGTCGTGCCTTAGCCTTGTTACCCCTTGCCGTGCCGTTCCTTCCGTTACCCTTGCCTTCCCTTGCTTTCCCTTGCCTTCCTTGCGTTCCGCTAATCTTTGCTTGCTTTCCGTGCATTGCCTAGCCTTGCGTTGTCATGCCTTAGGCTTGCCTCGCCTGACCGTGCTTTCCCATGCGTTACCCTTTCCTTGCCTTGCCGTGCATTGCCTAGCGTGCGTTGTCGTGCCTTAGCCTTGTTTCCCCTTGCCGTGCCGTTCCTTCCGTTACACTTGCCTTTCCTTGCTTTCCCTTGCTTCCTTACCTTCCGGTACTCTTTGCTTGCCTTCCGTGCATTGCCTAGCCTTGCTTTGTTGTGCCTTAGCCTTATCTCGCCTGACCGTGCCTTCCTTTGCTTTAAGCTTTCCTTGCATTGTCGTGCATTGTCTAGCCTTGCGTTGTCGTGCATTGGCCTTGCCTAGCCTCACCGTGCCTTGCCTTGCGTTACCCTTTCTTTCCCTTGCCGTGCATTGCCTAGCCGTGCGTTGTCGTGCCTTAGCCTTGATTCCCCTTGCCGTGGCGTGCCTTTTGTTACACTTGCCTTGCCTGGCTTTGCCTTGCCTTCCTTTCCTTCCGTTACTCTTTCCTTGCCTTGCCGTGCATTGCCTAGCCTTGCATTGTCGTGCCTTATCCTTGCCTCACCTGACCGTGCCTTCCCCTGCGTTACCCTTTCCTTGCCTTGCCGTGCATTGCCTAGCCCTGCGTTGTCGTGCCTTAGCCTTCTTACCCCTTACCGTGCCGTTCCTTCCGTTACCCTTGCCTTCCCTTGCTTTCCCTTGCCTTCCTTGCGTTCCGTTACTCTTTGCTTGCTTTCCGTGCATTGCCTAGCCTTGCGTTGTCATGCCTTAGCCTTGCCCCGCCTGACCGTGCTTTCCCATGCGTTACCCTTTCCTTGCCTTGCCGTGCATTTCCTAGCGTGCGTTGTCGTGCCTTAGCCTTGTTTCCCCTTGCCGTGCCGTTCCTTCCGTTACACTTGCCTTTCCTTGCTTTCCCTTGCCTTCCTTTCCTTCCGTTACTCTTTGCTTGCCTTCTGTGCATTGCCTAGCCTTGCGTTGTCGTGCCTTAGCGTTGCCTCGCCTGACCGTGCTTTCAAATGCGTTACCCTTTCCTTGCCTTGCCGTTCATTGCCTAGCGTTCGGTGTCGTGCCTTAGACTTGTTTCCCCTTGCCGTGCCGTTCCTTCCGTTACCCTGGCCTTTGCTTCCTTTTCCTTGCCTTGCTTACCTTCCGTTACTCTTTGCTTGCCTTGCCTGAATTTCCTAGCCTTGCGTTGTCGTGCCTTAGCCTTATCTCGCCTGACCATGCCTTCCTTTGCTTTAAGCTTTCCTTGCATTGTCGTGCATCGCCTAGCCTTGCGTTTTCGTGCATTAGCCTTGCCTAGCCTCACCGTGCCTTTCCTTGCGTTACCCTTTGCTTGCCTTGCCGTGCATTGCCTAGCCGTGCGTTGTCGTGCCTTAGCCTTGTTTCCCCTTGCCGTGCCGTTCCTTCCGTTACACTTGCCTTTCTTTGCTTTCCCTTTCCTTCCTTACCTTCCGTTACTCTTTGCTTGCCTTCCGTGCATTGCCTAGCCTTGGGTTGTCGTGCCTTAGCCTTGCCTCGCCTGACCGTGCTTTCCCATGCGTTACCCTTTCCTTGCCTTGCCGTGCATTGCCTAGCGTGCGTTGTCGTGCCTTAGCCTTGTTTCCCCTTGCCGTGCCGTTCCTTCCGTTACCATTGCCTTTCCTTGCTTTCCCTTGCCTTCCTTACCTTCCGTTACTCTTTGCTTGCCTTCCGTGCATTGCCTAGCCTTGCGTTGTCGTGCCTTAGCCTTATCTCTTCTAACCGTGCCTTCCTTTGCTTTAAGCTTTACTTGCATTGTCGTGCATCGCCTAGCCTTGCGTTTTCGTGCATTAGCCTTGCCTAGCCTCACCGTGCCTTTCCTTGCGTTACCCTTTCCTTGCCTTGCCTTGCATTTCCTAGCCGTGTGTTGTCGTGCCTTAGCCTTGTTTCCCCTTGCCGTTGCGTGCCTTTTGTTACACTTGCCTTGCCTGGCTTTGCCTTGCCTTCCTTTCCTTCCGTTACTCTTTCCTTGCCTTGCCGTGCATTGCCTAGCCTTGCATTGTCGTGCCTTATCCTTGCCTCACCTGACCGTGCCTTCCCCTGCGTTACCCTTTCCTTGCCTTGCCGTGCATTGCCTAGCCCTGCGTTATCGTGAATTAGCCTTGTTACCCCTTGCCGTGCCGTTCCTTCCGTTACCCTTGCCTTCCCTTGCTTTCCCTTGCCTTCCTTGCGTTCCGTTACTCTTTGCTTGCTTTCCGTGCATTGCCTAGCCTTGCGTTGTCATGCCTTAGGCTTGCCTCGCCTGACGGTGCTTTCCCATTCGTTACCCTTTCCTTGCCTTGCCGTACATTGCCTAGCGTGCGTTGTCGTGCCTTAGCTTTGTTTCCCCTTGCCGTGCCGTTCCTTCCGTTACACTTGCCTTTCTTTGCTTTCCCTTGCCTTCCTTACCTTCCGTTACTCTTTGCTTGCCTTCCGTGCATTGCCTAGCCTTGCGTTGTCGTGCCTTAGCCTTATCTCGCCTGACCGTGCCTTCCTTTGCTTTAAGCTTTCCTTGCATTGTCGTGCATTGCCTAGCCTTGCGTTGTCGTGCATTAGCCTTGCCTGGCCTCACCGTGCCTTGCCTTGCGTTAACCTTTCCTTGCCTTGCCGTGCATTGCCTAGCCGTGCGTTGTCGTGCCTTAGCCTTGATTCCCCTTGCCGTGGCGTGGCTTTTGTTACACTTGCCTTGCCTGGCTTTGCCTTGCCTTCCTTTCCTTCCGTTACTCTTTCCTTGCCTTGCCGTGCATTGCCTAGCCTTGCATTGTCGTGCCTTATCCTTGCCTCACCTGACCGTGCCTTCCCCTGCGTTACCCTTTCCTTGCCTTGCCGTGCATTGCCTAGCCCTGCGTTGTCGTGCCTTAGCCTTCTTACCCCTTGCCGTGCCGTTCCTTCCGTTACCCTTGCCTTCCCTTGCTTTCCCTTGCCTTCCTTGCGTTCCGTTACTCTTTGCTTGCTTTCCGTGCATTGCCTAGCCTTGCGTTGTCATGCCTTAGCCTTGCCTCGCCTGACCGTGCTTTCCCATGCGTTACCCTTTCCTTGCCTTGCCGTGCATTGCCTAGCGTGCGTTGTCGTGCCTTAGCCTTGTTTCCCCTTGCCGTGCCGTTCCTTCCGTTACCCTTGCCTTCCCTTGCTTTCCCTTGCCTTCCTTGCGTTCCGTTACTCTTTGCTTGCCTTCCGTGCATTGCCTAGCCTTGCGTTGTCGAGCCTTAGCCTTATCTCGCCTGACCGTGCCTTCCTTTGCTTTAAGCTTTCCTTGCATTGTCGTGCATTTCCTAGCCTTGCGTTTTCGTGCATTAGCCTTGCCTAGCCTCACCGTGCCTTGCCTTGCGTTACCCTTTCCTTGCCTTGCCGTGCATTGCCTAGCCGTGCGTTGTCGTGCCTTAGCCTTGTTTCCCCTTGCCGTGCCGTTCCTTCCGTTACACTTGCCTTTCTTTGCTTTCCCTTGCCTTCCTTGCGTTCCGTTACTCTTTGCTTGCTTTCCGTGCATTGCCTAGCCTTGCGTTGTCATGCCTTAGCCTTGCCTCGCGTGACCGTGCTTTCCCATGCGTTACCCTTTCCTTGCCTTGCCGTGCATTGCCTAGCGTGCGTTGTCGTGCCTTAGCCTTGTTTCCCCTTGCCGTGCCGTTCCTTCCGTTACCATTGCCTTTCCTTGCTTTCCCTTGCCTTCCTTACCTTCCGTTACTCTTTGCTTGCCTTCTGTGCATTGCCTAGCCTTGCGTTGTCGTGCCTTAGCCTTATCTCGCCTGACCGTGCCTTCCTTTGCTTTAAGCTTTCCTTGCATTGTCATGCATTGCCTAGCCTTGCGTAATCGTGCATCAACCTTGCCTAGCCTCACCGTGCATTGCCTTGCGTTACCCTTTCCTTGCCTTGCCGTGCATTTCCTAGCCGTGTGTTGTCGTGCCTTAGCCTTGTTACCCCTTGCCGTGCAGTTCCTTCCGTTACCCTTGCCTTCCCTTGCTTTCCCTTTCCTTCCTTGCATTCTGTTACTCCTTGCTTGCTTTCCGTGCATTGCCTAGCCTTGCGTTGGCTTTCCTTAGCCTTGCCTCGCCTGACCGTGCTTTCCCATGCGTTACCCTTTCCTTGCCTTGCCGTGCATTGCCTAGCGTGCGTTGTCGTGCCTTAGCCTTGTTTCCCCTTGCCGTGCCGTTCCTTCCGTTACACTTGCCTTTCTTTGCTTTCCCTTGCCTTCCTTACCTTCCGTTACTCTTTGATTGCCTTCCGTGCATTGCCATGCCTTGCGTTGTCGTGCCTTAGCCTTGCCTCCCCTGACCGTTCTTTCCCATGCGTTACCCTTTCCTTCCCTTGCCGTGCATTGCCTAGCGTGCGTTGTCGTGCCTTAGACTTGTTTCCCCTTGCCGTGCCGTTCCTTCCCTTACCATTGCCTTTCCTTGATTTCCTTTGCCTTCCTTACATTCCGTTACTCTTTGCTTGCCTTCCCTGCATTGCCTAGCCTTGCGTTGTCGTGCCTTAGCCTTATCTCTTCTAACCGTGCCTTCCTTTGCTTTAAGCTTTACTTGCATTGTCGTGCATTGCCTAGCCTTGCGTTGTCGTGCATTAGCCTTGCCTAGCCTCACCGTGCCTTGCCTTGCGTTACCCTTTCCTTGCCTTGCCTTGCATTTCCTAGCCGTGCGTTGTCGTGCCTTAGCCTTGTTTCCCCTTGCCGCTGCGTGCCTTTTGTTACACTTGCCTTGCCTGGCTTTGCCTTGCCTTCCTTTCCTTCCGTTACTCTTTCCTTGCCTTGCCGTGCATTGCCTAGCCTTGCATTGTCGTGCCTTATCCTTGCCTCACCTGACCGTGCCTTCCTCTGCGTTACCCTTTCCTTGCCTTGCCGTGCATTGCCTAGCCCTGCGTTGTCGTGAATTAGCCTTGTTACCCCTTGCCGTGCCGTTCCTTCCGTTACCCTTGCCTTCCCTTGCTTTCCCTTGCCTTCCTTGCGTTCCGTTACTCTTTGCTTGCTTTCCGTGCATTGCCTAGCCTTGCGTTGTCATGCCTTAGGCTTGCCTCGCCTGACCGTGCTTTCCCATTCGTTACCCTTTCCTTGCCTTGCCGTGCATTGCCTGGCCTACGTTGCCGTGCCTTAGCCTTGTTTCCCCTTGCCGTGCCGTTCCTTCCATTACCCTTGCCTTCCCTTGCTTTCCCTTGCCTTCCTTGCGTTCCGTTACTCTTTGCTTGCTTTCCGTGCATTGCCTAGCCTTGCGTTGTCATGCCTTAGCCTTGCCTCGCCTGACCGTGCTTTCCCATGCGTTACCCTTTCCTTGCCTTGCCGTGCATTGCCTAGCGTGCGTTGTCGTGCCTTAGCCTTGTTTCCCCTTGCCGTGCCGTTCCTTCCGTTACCATTGACTTTCCTTGCTTTCCCTTGACTTCCTTACCTTCCGTTACTCTTTGCTTGCCTTCCGTGCATTGCCTAGCCTTTCGTTGTCGTGCCTGAGCCTTATCTCGCCTGACCGTGCCTTCCTTTGCTTTAAGCTTTCCTTGCATTGTCGTGCATTGCCTAGCCTTGGGTTGTCGTGCATTAACCTTGCCTAGCCTCACCGTGCCTTGCCTTGCGTTACCCTTTCCTTGCCTTGCCGTGCATTTCCTAGCCGTGTGTTGTCGTGCCTTAGCCTTGTTACCCCTTGCCGTGCCGTTCCTTCCGTTACCCTTGCCTTCCCTTGCTTTCCCTTTCCTTCCTTGCATTCCGTTACTCCTTGCTTGCTTACCGTGCATTGCCTAGCCTTGCGTTGGCTTTCCTTAGCCTTGCCTCGCCTGACCGTGCTTTCCCATGCGTTACCCTTTCCTTGCCTTGCCGTGCATTGCCTAGCGTGCGTTGTCGTGCCTTAGCCTTGTTTCCCCTTGCCTCCCATTCCTTCCGTTACCATTGCCTTTCCTTGCTTTCCTTTGCCTTCCTTACCTTCTGTTACTCTTTGCTTGCCTTCCCTGCATTGCCTAGCCTTGCGTTGTCGTGCCTTAGCCTTATCTCTTCTGACCGTGCCTTCCTTTGCTTTAAGCTTTACTTGCATTGTCGTGCATTGCCTAGCCTTGCGTTGTCGTGCATTAGCCTTGCCTAGCCTCACCGTGCCTTGCCTTGCGTTACCCTTTCCTTGCCTTGCCGTGCATTTCCTAGCCGTGTGTTGCTGTGCCTTAGCCTTGTTTCCCCTTGCCGTTGCGTGCCTTTTGTTACACTTGCCTTGCCTGGCTTTGCCTTGCCTTCCGTTCCTTCCGTTACTCTTTCCTTGCCTTGCCGTGCATTGCCTACCCCTGCGTTGTCGTGCCTTAGCCTTGTTACCCCTTGCCGTGCCGTTCCTTCCGTTACCCTTGCCTTCCCTTGCTTTCCCTTGCCTTCCTTGCGTTCCGCTAATCTTTGCTTGCTTTCCGTGCATTGCCTAGCCTTGCGTTGTCATGCCTTAGGCTTGCCTCGCCTGACCGTGCTTTCCCATGCGTTACCCTTTCCTTGCCTTGCCGTGCATTGCCTAGCGTGCGTTGTCGTGCCTTAGCCTTGTTTCCCCTTGCCGTGCCGTTCCTTCCGTTACACTTGCCTTTCCTTGCTTTCCCTTGCTTCCTTACCTTCCGGTACTCTTTGCTTGCCTTCCGTGCATTGCCTAGCCTTGCTTTGTTGTGCCTTAGCCTTATCTCGCCTGACCGTGCCTTCCTTTGCTTTAAGCTTTCCTTGCATTGTCGTGCATTGTCTAGCCTTGCGTTGTCGTGCATTGGCCTTGCCTAGCCTCACCGTGCCTTGCCTTGCGTTACCCTTTCTTTCCCTTGCCGTGCATTGCCTAGCCGTGCGTTGTCGTGCCTTAGCCTTGATTCCCCTTGCCGTGGCGTGCCTTTTGTTACACTTGCCTTGCCTGGCTTTGCCTTGCCTTCCTTTCCTTCCGTTACTCTTTCCTTGCCTTGCCGTGCATTGCCTAGCCTTGCATTGTCGTGCCTTATCCTTGCCTCACCTGACCGTGCCTTCCCCTGCGTTACCCTTTCCTTGCCTTGCCGTGCATTGCCTAGCCCTGCGTTGTCGTGCCTTAGCCTTCTTACCCCTTACCGTGCCGTTCCTTCCGTTACCCTTGCCTTCCCTTGCTTTCCCTTGCCTTCCTTGCGTTCCGTTACTCTTTGCTTGCTTTCCGTGCATTGCCTAGCCTTGCGTTGTCATGCCTTAGCCTTGCCCCGCCTGACCGTGCTTTCCCATGCGTTACCCTTTCCTTGCCTTGCCGTGCATTTCCTAGCGTGCGTTGTCGTGCCTTAGCCTTGTTTCCCCTTGCCGTGCCGTTCCTTCCGTTACACTTGCCTTTCCTTGCTTTCCCTTGCCTTCCTTTCCTTCCGTTACTCTTTGCTTGCCTTCTGTGCATTGCCTAGCCTTGCGTTGTCGTGCCTTAGCGTTGCCTCGCCTGACCGTGCTTTCAAATGCGTTACCCTTTCCTTGCCTTGCCGTTCATTGCCTAGCGTTCGGTGTCGTGCCTTAGACTTGTTTCCCCTTGCCGTGCCGTTCCTTCCGTTACCCTGGCCTTTGCTTCCTTTTCCTTGCCTTGCTTACCTTCCGTTACTCTTTGCTTGCCTTGCCTGAATTTCCTAGCCTTGCGTTGTCGTGCCTTAGCCTTATCTCGCCTGACCATGCCTTCCTTTGCTTTAAGCTTTCCTTGCATTGTCGTGCATCGCCTAGCCTTGCGTTTTCGTGCATTAGCCTTGCCTAGCCTCACCGTGCCTTTCCTTGCGTTACCCTTTGCTTGCCTTGCCGTGCATTGCCTAGCCGTGCGTTGTCGTGCCTTAGCCTTGTTTCCCCTTGCCGTGCCGTTCCTTCCGTTACACTTGCCTTTCTTTGCTTTCCCTTTCCTTCCTTACCTTCCGTTACTCTTTGCTTGCCTTCCGTGCATTGCCTAGCCTTGGGTTGTCGTGCCTTAGCCTTGCCTCGCCTGACCGTGCTTTCCCATGCGTTACCCTTTCCTTGCCTTGCCGTGCATTGCCTAGCGTGCGTTGTCGTGCCTTAGCCTTGTTTCCCCTTGCCGTGCCGTTCCTTCCGTTACCATTGCCTTTCCTTGCTTTCCCTTGCCTTCCTTACCTTCCGTTACTCTTTGCTTGCCTTCCGTGCATTGCCTAGCCTTGCGTTGTCGTGCCTTAGCCTTATCTCTTCTAACCGTGCCTTCCTTTGCTTTAAGCTTTACTTGCATTGTCGTGCATTGCCTAGCCTTGCGTTGTCGTGCATTAGCCTTGCCTAGCCTCACCGTGCCTTGCCTTGCGTTACCCTTTCCTTGCCTTGCCTTGCATTTCCTAGCCGTGCGTTGTCGTGCCTTAGCCTTGTTTCCCCTTGCCGTTGCGTGCCTTTTGTTACACTTGCCTTGCCTGGCTTTGCCTTGCCTTCCTTTCCTTCCGTTACTCTTTCCTTGCCTTGCCGTGCATTGCCTAGCCTTGCATTGTCGTGCCTTATCCTTGCCTCACCTGACCGTGCCTTCCCCTGCGTTACCCTTTCCTTGCCTTGCCGTGCATTGCCTAGCCCTGCGTTATCGTGAATTAGCCTTGTTACCCCTTGCCGTGCCGTTCCTTCCGTTACCCTTGCCTTCCCTTGCTTTCCCTTGCCTTCCTTGCGTTCCGTTACTCTTTGCTTGCTTTCCGTGCATTGCCTAGCCTTGCGTTGTCATGCCTTAGGCTTGCCTCGCCTGACGGTGCTTTCCCATTCGTTACCCTTTCCTTGCCTTGCCGTACATTGCCTAGCGTGCGTTGTCGTGCCTTAGCTTTGTTTCCCCTTGCCGTGCCGTTCCTTCCGTTACACTTGCCTTTCTTTGCTTTCCCTTGCCTTCCTTAGCTTCCGTTACTCTTTGCTTGCCTTCCGTGCATTGCCTAGCCTTGCGTTGTCGTGCCTTAGCCTTATCTCGCCTGACCGTGCCTTCCTTTGCTTTAAGCTTTCCTTGCATTGTCGTGCATTGCCTAGCCTTGCGTTGTCGTGCATTAGCCTTGCCTGGCCTCACCGTGCCTTGCCTTGCGTTAACCTTTCCTTGCCTTGCCGTGCATTGCCTAGCCGTGCGTTGTCGTGCCTTAGCCTTGATTCCCCTTGCCGTGGCGTGGCTTTTGTTACACTTGCCTTGCCTGGCTTTGCCTTGCCTTCCTTTCCTTCCGTTACTCTTTCCTTGCCTTGCCGTGCATTGCCTAGCCTTGCATTGTCGTGCCTTATCCTTGCCTCACCTGACCGTGCCTTCCCCTGCGTTACCCTTTCCTTGCCTTGCCGTGCATTGCCTAGCCCTGCGTTGTCGTGCCTTAGCCTTCTTACCCCTTGCCGTGCCGTTCCTTCCGTTACCCTTGCCTTCCCTTGCTTTCCCTTGCCTTCCTTGCGTTCCGTTACTCTTTGCTTGCTTTCCGTGCATTGCCTAGCCTTGCGTTGTCATGCCTTAGCCTTGCCTCGCCTGACCGTGCTTTCCCATGCGTTACCCTTTCCTTGCCTTGCCGTGCATTGCCTAGCGTGCGTTGTCGTGCCTTAGCCTTGTTTCCCCTTGCCGTGCCGTTCCTTCCGTTACACTTGCCTTTCTTTGCTTTCCCTTGCCTTCCTTAAATTCCGTTACTCTTTGCTTCCTTTCCGTGCATTGCCTAGCCTTGCGTTGTCGTGCCTTAGCCTTGCCTCGCCTGACCGTGCTTTCCCATGCGTTACCCTTTCCTTGCCTTGCCGTTCATTGCCTAGCGTTCGGTGTCGTGCCTTAGACTTGTTCCCCCTTGCCGTGCCGTTCCTTCCGTTACCCTTGCCTTTCCTTGCTTTTCCTTGCCTTCCTTACCTTCCGTTACTCTTTGCTTGCCTTCCCTGAATTGCCTAGCCTTGCGTTGTCGTGCCTTTGCCTTATCTCGCCTGACCTTGCCTTCCTTTGCTTTAAGCTTTCCTTGCATTGTCGTGCATTGCCTAGCCTTGCGGTTCCGTGCATTAGCCTTGCCTAGCCTCACCGTGCCTTGCCTTGCGTTACCCTTTGCTTGCCTTGCCGTGCATTGCCTAGCCGTGCGTTGTCGTGCCTTAGCCTTGTTTCCCCTTGCCGTGCAGTTCCTTCCGTTACACTTGCCTTTCTTTACTTTCCCTTGCCTTCCTTACATTCCGTTACTCTTTGCTTGCCTTCCGTGCATTGCCTAGCCTTGCGTTGTCGTGCCTTAGCCTTGCCTCGCCTGAACGTGCTTTCCCATGCGTTACCCTTTCCTTGCCTTGCCGTGCATTGCCCAGCCTGCGTTGCCGTGCCTTAGCCTTGTTTCCCCTTGCCGTGCAGTTCGTTCCGTTACCCTTGCCTTTCCTTGCTTTTCCTTGCCTTGCTTACCTTCCGTTACTCTTTGCTTCCCTTCCCTGCATTGCCTAGCCTTGCGTTGTCGTGCCTTAGCCTTATCTCGCCTGACCGTGCCTTCCTTTGCTTTAAGCTTTCCTTGCATTGTCGTGCATTGCCTAGCCTTGCGTTGTCGTGCATTAGCCTTGCCTAGCCTCACCGTGCCTTGCCTTGCGTTACCCTTTCCTTGCCTTGCCATGCATTTCCTAGCCGTGTGTTGTCGTGCCTTAGCCTTGTTTCGCCTTGCCGTTGCGTGCCTTTTGTTACACTTGACTTGCCTGGCTTTGCCTTGTCTTCCTTTCCTTCCGTTACTCTTTCCTTGCCTTGCCGTGCATTGCCTAGCCCTGCGTTGTCGTGCCTTAGCCTTGTTACCCCTTGCCGTGCCGTTCCTTCCGTTACCCTTGCCTTCCCTTGCTTTCCCTTGCCTTCCTTGCGTTCCGTTACTCTTTGCTTGCCTTCCGTGCATTGCCTAGCCTTGCGTTGTCGAGCCTTAGCCTTATCTCGCCTGACCGTGCCTTCCTTTGCTTTAAGCTTTCCTTGCATTGTCGTGCATTTCCTAGCCTTGCGTTTTCGTGCATTAGCCTTGCCTAGCCTCACCGTGCCTTGCCTTGCGTTACCCTTTCCTTGCCTTGCCGTGCATTGCCTAGCCGTGCGTTGTCGTGCCTTAGCCTTGTTTCCCCTTGCCGTGCCGTTCCTTCCGTTACACTTGCCTTTCTTTGCTTTCCCTTGCCTTCCTTGCGTTCCGTTACTCTTTGCTTGCTTTCCGTGCATTGCCTAGCCTTGCGTTGTCATGCCTTAGCCTTGCCTCGCGTGACCGTGCTTTCCCATGCGTTACCCTTTCCTTGCCTTGCCGTGCATTGCCTAGCGTGCGTTGTCGTGCCTTAGCCTTGTTTCCCCTTGCCGTGCCGTTCCTTTCGTTACCATTACCTTTCCTTGCTTTCCCTTGCCTTCCTTACCTTCCGTTACTCTTTGCTTGCCTTCCGTGCATTGCCTAGCCTTGCGTTGTTGTGCCTTAGCCTTATCTCGCCTGACCGTGCCTTCCTTTGCTTTAAGCTTTCCTTGCATTTTCGTGCATTGCCTAGCCTTGCGTTGTCGTGCATTAACCTTGCCTGGCCTCACCGTGCCTTGCCTTGCGTTACCGTTTCCTTGCGTTGCCGTGCATTTCCTAGCCGTGTGTTGTCGTGCCTTAGCCTTGTTACCCCTTGCCGTGCCGTTCCTTCCGTTACCCTTGCCTTCCCTTGCTTTCCCCTTCCTTCCTTGCATTCCGTTACTCCTTGCTTGCTTACCGTGCATTGACTAGCCTTGCGTTGGCTTTCCTTAGCCTTGCCTCGCCTGACCGTGCTTTCCCATGCGTTACCCTTTCCTTGCCTTGCCGTGCATTGCCTAGCGTGCGTTGTCGTGCCTTAGCCTTGTTTCCCCTTGCCGTGCCGTTCCTTCCGTTACACTTGCCTTTCTTTGCTTTCCCTTGCCTTCCTTACCTTCCGTTACTCTTTGCTTGCCTTCCGTGCATTGCCATGCCTTGCGTTGTCGTGCCTTAGCCTTGCCTCCCCTGACCGTTGTTTCCCATGCGTTACCCTTTCCTTCCCTTACCGTGCATTGCCTAGCGTGCGTTCTCGTGCCTTAGACTTGTTTCCCCTTGCCGTGCCGTTCCTTCCGTTACCATTGCCTTTCCTTGCTTTCCCTTGCCTTCCTTACCTTCCGTTACTCTTTGCTTGCCTTCCGTGCATTGCCTAGCCTTGCGTTGTCGTGCCTTAGCCTTATCTCTTCTAACCGTGCCTTCCTTTGCTTTAAGCTTTACTTGCATTGTCGTGCATTGCCTAGCCTTGCGTTGTCGTGCATTAGCCTTGCCTAGCCTCACCGTGCCTTGCCTTGCGTTACCCTTTCCTTGCCTTCCCGTGCATTTCCTAGCCGTGTGTTGTCGTGCCTTATCCTTGTTTCCCCTTGCCGTTGCGTGCCTTTTGTTACACTTGCCTTGCCTGGCTTTGCCTTGCCTTCCTTTCCTTCCGTTACTCTTCCTTGCCTTGCCGTGCATTGCCTAGCCTTGCATTGTCGTGCCTTATCCTTGCCTCACCTGACCGTGCCTTCCCCTGCGTTACCCTTTCCTTGCTTTGCCGTGCATTGCCTAGCCCTGCGTTGTCGTGCCTTGGCCTTGTTACCCCTTGCCGTGCCGTTCCTTCCGTTACCGTTGTCTTCCCTTGCTTTCCCTTGCCTTCCTTGCGTTCCGTTACTCTTTGCTTGCTTTCCGTGCATTGCCTAGCCTTGCGTTGTCATGCCTTAGGCTTGCCTCGCCTGACGGTGCTTTCCCATTCGTTACCCTTTCCTTGCCTTGCCGTACATTGCCTAGCGTGCGTTGTCGTGCCTTAGCCTTGTTTCCCCTTGCCGTGCCGTTCCTTCCGTTACACTTGCCTTTCTTTGCTTTCCCTTGCCTTCCTTACCTTCCGTTACTCTTTGCTTGCCTTCCGTGCATTGCCTAGCCTTGCGTTGTCGTGCCTTAGCCTTATCTCGCCTGACCGTGCCTTCCTTTGCTTTAAGCTTTCCTTGCATTGTCGTGCATTGCCTAGCCTTGCGTTGTCGTGCATTAGCCTTGCCTGGCCTCACCGTGCCTTGCCTTGCGTTAACCTTTCCTTGCCTTGCCGTGCATTGCCTAGCCGTGCGTTGTCGTGCCTTAGCCTTGATTCCCCTTGCCGTGGCGTGGCTTTTGTTACACTTGCCTTGCCTGGCTTTGCCTTGCCTTCCTTTCCTTCCGTTACTCTTTCCTTGCCTTGCCGTGCATTGCCTAGCCTTGCATTGTCGTGACTTATCCTTGCCTCACCTGACCGTGCCTTCCCCTGCGTTACCCTTTCCTTGCCTTGCCGTGCATTGCCTAGCCCTGCGTTGTCGTGCCTTAGCCTTCTTACCCCTTGCCGTGCCGTTCCTTCCGTTACCCTTGCCTTCCCTTGCTTTCCCTTGCCTTCCTTGCGTTCCGTTACTCTTTGCTTGCTTTCCGTGCATTGCCTAGCCTTGCGTTGTCATGCCTTAGCCTTGCCTCGCCTGACCGTGCTTTCCCATGCGTTACCCTTTCCTTGCCTTGCCGTGCATTGCCTAGCGTGCGTTGTCGTGCCTTAGCCTTGTTTCCCCTTGCCGTGCCGTTCCTTCCGTTACACTTGCCTTTCTTTGCTTTCCCTTGCCTTCCTTAAATTCCGTTACTCTTTGCTTCCTTTCCGTGCATTGCCTAGCCTTGCGTTGTCGTGCCTTAGCCTTGCCTCGCCTGACCGTGCTTTCCCATGCGTTACCCTTTCCTTGCCTTGCCGTTCATTGCCTAGCGTTCGGTGTCGTGCCTTAGACTTGTTCCCCCTTGCCGTGCCGTTCCTTCCGTTACCCTTGCCTTTCCTTGCTTTTCCTTGCCTTCCTTACCTTCCGTTACTCTTTGCTTGCCTTCCCTGAATTGCCTAGCCTTGCGTTGTCGTGCCTTTGCCTTATCTCGCCTGACCTTGCCGTCCTTTGCTTTAAGCTTTCCTTGCATTGTCGTGCATTGCCTAGCCTTGCGGTTCCGTGCATTAGCCTTGCCTAGCCTCACCGTGCCTTGCCTTGCGTTACCCTTTGCTTGCCTTGCCGTGCATTGCCTAGCCGTGCGTTGTCGTGCCTTAGCCTTGTTTCCCCTTGCCGTGCAGTTCCTTCCGTTACACTTGCCTTTCTTTACTTTCCCTTGCCTTCCTTACCTTCCGTTACTCTTTGCTTGCCTTCCGTGCATTGCCTAGCCTTGCGTTGTCGTGCCTTAGCCTTGCCTCGCCTGACCGTGCTTTCCCATGCGTTACCCTTTCCTTGCCTTGCCGTGCATTGCCTAGCCTGCGTTGCCGTGCCTTAGCCTTGTTTCCCCTTGCCGTGCAGTTCCTTCCGTTACCCTTGCCTTTCCTTGCTTTTCCTTGCCTTGCTTACCTTCCGTTACTCTTTGCTTCCCTTCCCTGCATTGCCTAGCCTTGCGTTGTCGTGCCTTAGCCTTATCTCGCCTGACCGTGCCTTCCTTTGCTTTAAGCTTTCCTTGCATTGTCGTGCATTGCCTAGCCTTGCGTTGTCGTGCATTAGCCTTGCCTAGCCTCACCGTGCCTTGCCTTGCGTTACCCTTTCCTTGCCTTGCCATGCATTTCCTAGCCGTGTGTTGTCGTGCCTTAGCCTTGTTTCGCCTTGCCGTTGCGTGCCTTTTGTTACACTTGACTTGCCTGGCTTTGCCTTGTCTTCCTTTCCTTCCGTTACTCTTTCCTTGCCTTGCCGTGCATTGCCTAGCCCTGCGTTGTCGTGCCTTAGCCTTGTTACCCCTTGCCGTGCCGTTCCTTCCGTTACCCTTGCCTTCCCTTGCTTTCTCTTGCCTTCCTTGCGTTCCGTTACTCTTTGCTTGCCTTCCGTGCATTGCCTAGCCTTGCGTTGTCGAGCCTTAGCCTTATCTCGCCTGACCGTGCCTTCCTTTGCTTTAAGCTTTCCTTGCATTGTCGTGCATTTCCTAGCCTTGCGTTGTCGTGCATTAGCCTTGCCTAGCCTCACCGTGCCTTGCCTTGCGTTACCCTTTCCTTGCCTTGCCGTGCATTGCCTAGCCGTGCGTTGTCGTGCCTTAGCCTTGTTTCCCCTTGCCGTGCCGTTCCTTCCGTTACACTTGCCTTTCTTTGCTTTCCCTTGCCTTCCTTGCGTTCCGTTACTCTTTGCTTGCTTTCCGTGCATTGCCTAGCCTTGCGTTGTCATGCCTTAGCCTTGCCTCGCGTGACCGTGCTTTCCCATGCGTTACCCTTTCCTTGCCTTGCCGTGCATTGCCTAGCGTGCGTTGTCGTGCCTTAGCCTTGTTTCCCCTTGCCGTGCCGTTCCTTCCGTTACCATTGCCTTTCCTTGCTTTCCCTTGCCTTCCTTACCTTCCGTTACTCTTTGCTTGCCTTCCGTGCATTGCCTAGCCTTGCGTTGTTGTGCCTTAGCCTTATCTCCCCTGACCGTGCCTTCCTTTGCTTTAAGCTTTCCTTGCATTGTCGTGCATTGCCTAGCCTTGCGTTGTCGTGCATTAACCTTGCCTAGCCTCACCGTGCCTTGCCTTGCGTTACCCTTTCCTTGCCTTGCCGTGCATTTCCTAGCCGTGTGTTGTCGTGCCTTAGCCTTGTTTCCACTTGCCGTGCCGTGCCTTTTGTTACACTTGCCTTGCCTGGCTTTCCCCTTGCCTTCCTTGCATTCCGTTACTCCTTGCTTGCTTACCGTGCATTGCCTAGCCTTGCGTTGGCTTTCCTTAGCCTTGCCTCGCCTGACCGTGCTTTCCCATGCGTTACCCTTTCCTTGCCTTGCCGTGCATTGCCTAGCCCTGCGTTGTCGTGCCTTAGCCTTGTTACCCCTTGCCGTGCCGTTCCTTCCGTTACCCTTGCCTTCCCTTGCTTTCCCTTGCCTTCCTTGCGTTCCGTTACTCTTTGCTTGCTTTCCGTGCATTGCCTAGCCTTGCGTTGTCATGCCTTAGCCTTGCCTCCGCCTGACCGTGCTTTCCCATGCGTTACCCTTTCCTTGCCTTGCCGTGCATTGCCTAGCGTGCGTTGTCGTGCCTTAGCCTTGTTTCCCCTTGCCGTGCCGTTCCTTCCGTTACATTGCCTTTCCTTGCTTTCCTTGCCTTCCTTACCTTCCGTTACCCTTTCCTTGCCTTCCTGCATTGCCTAGCCTTGCGTTGTCGTGCCTTAGCCTTATCTCGTCTCACCGTGCCTTCCTTTGCTTTAAGCTTTACTTGCATTGTCGTGCATTGCCTAGCCTTGCGTTGTCGTGCATTAGCCTTGCCTAGCCTCACCGTGCCTTGCCTTGCGTTACCCTTTCCTTGCCTTGCCGTGCATTGCCTAGCCGTTCGTTGTCGTGCCTTAGCCTTGTTTCCCCTTGCCGTGGCGTGCCTTTTGTTACACTTGCCTTTGCCTGGCTTTGCCTTGCCTTCCTTTCCTTCCGTTACTCTTTCCTTGCCTTGCCGTGCATTGCCTAGCCTTGCATTGTCGTGCCTTATCCTTGCCTCACCTGACCGTGCCTTCCCCTGCGTTACCCTTTCCTTGCCTTGCCGTGCATTGCCTAGCCCTGCGTTGTCGTGCCTTGCCTTGTTACCCCTTGCCGTGCCGTTCCTTCCGTTACCCTTGCTTCCCTTGCCTTGCCTTCCTTGCGTTCCGTTACTCTTTGCTTGCTTTCCGTGCATTGCCTAGCCTTGCGTTGTCATGCCTTAGCCTTCACTCGCCTGACCGTGCTTTCCCATGCGTTACCCTTTCCTTGCCTTGCCGTGCATTGCCTAGCCGTGCGTTGTCGTGCCTTAGCCTTGTTTCCCCTTGCCGTGCCGTTCCTTCCGTTACACTTGCCTTTCTTTGCTTTCCCTTGCCTTCCTTACCTTCCGTTACTCTTTGCTTGCCTTCCGTGCATTGCCTAGCCTTGCGTTGTCGTGCCTTAGCCTTGCCTCGCCTGACCGTGCTTTCCCATGCGTTACCCTTTCCTTCCCTTGCCGTGCATTGCCTAGCGTGCGTTCTCGTGCCTTAGCCTTGTTTCCCCTTGCCGTGCCGTTCCTTCCGTTACCATTGCCTTTCCTTGCTTTCCCTTGCCTTCCTTACCTTCCGTTACTCTTTGCTTGCCTTCCCTGCATTGCCTAGCCTTGCGTTGTCGTGCCTTAGCCTTATCTCTTCTAACCGTGCCTTCCTTTGCTTTAAGCTTTACTTGCATTGTCGTGCATTGCCTAGCCTTGCGTTGTCGTGCATTAGCCTTGCCTAGCCTCACCGTGCCTTGCCTTGCGTTACCCTTTCCTTGCCTTGCCTTGCATTTCCTAGCCGTGCGTTGTCGTGCCTTAGCCTTGTTTCCCCTTGCCGTTGCGTGCCTTTTGTTACACTTGCCTTGCCTGGCTTTGCCTTGCCTTCCTTTCCTTCCGTTACTCTTTCCTTGCCTTGCCGTGCATTGCCTAGCCTTGCATTGTCGTGCCTTATCCTTGCCTCACCTGACCGTGCCTTCCCCTGCGTTACCCTTTCCTTGCCTTGCCGTGCATTGCCTAGCCCTGCGTTGTCGTGCCTTAGCCTTGTTACCCCTTTGCCGTGCCGTTCCTTCCGTTACCCTTGCCTTCCCTTGCTTTCCCTTGCCTTCCTTGCGTTCCGTTACTCTTTGCTTGCTTTCCGTGCATTGCCTAGCCTTGCGTTGTCATGCCTTAGGCTTGCCTCGCCTGACCGTGCTTTCCCATTCGTTACCCTTTCCTTGCCTTGCCGTGCATTGCCTAGCGTGCGTTGTCGTGCCTTAGCCTTGTTTCCCCTTGCCGTGCCGTTCCTTCCGTTACACTTGCCTTTCTTTGCTTTCCCTTGCCTTCCTTACCTTCCGTTACTCTTTGCTTGCCTTCCGTGCATTGCCTAGCCTTGCGTTGTCGTGCCTTAGCCTTATCTCGCCTGACCGTGCCTTCCTTTGCTTTAAAGTTTCCTTGCATTGTCGTGCATTGCCTAGCCTTGCGTTGTGGTGCATTATCCTTGCCTCGCCTGACCGTGCTTTCCCATGCGTTACCCTTTCCTTGCCTTGCCGTGCATTGCCTAGCCGTGCGTTGTCGTGCCTTAGCCTTGATTCCCCTTGCCGTGGCGTGGCTTTTGTTACACTTGCCTTGCCTGGCTTTGCCTTGCCTTCCTTTCCTTCCGTTACTCTTTCCTTGCCTTGCCGTGCATTGCCTAGCCTTGCATTGTCGTGCCTTATCCTTGCCTCACCTGACCGTGCCTTCCCCTGCGTTACCCTTTCCTTGCCTTGCCGTGCATTGCCTAGCCCTGCGTTGTCGTGCCTTAGCCTTCTTACCCCTTGCCGTGCCGTTCCTTCCGTTACCCTTGCCTTCCCTTGCTTTCCCTTGCCTTCCTTGCGTTCCGTTACTCTTTGCTTGCTTTCCGTGCATTGCCTAGCCTTGCGTTGTCATGCCTTAGCCTTGCCTCGCCTGACCGTGCTTTCCCATGCGTTACCCTTTCCTTGCCTTGCCGTGCATTGCCTAGCGTGCGTTGTCGTGCCTTAGCCTTGTTTCCCCTTGCCGTGCCGTTCCTTCCGTTACACTTGCCTTTCTTTGCTTTCCCTTGCCTTCCTTAAATTCCGTTACTCTTTGCTTCCTTTCCGTGCATTGCCTAGCCTTGCGTTGTCGTGCCTTAGCCTTGCCTCGCCTGACCGTGCTTTCCCATGCGTTACCCTTTCCTTGCCTTGCCGTTCATTGCCTAGCGTTCGGTGTCGTGCCTTAGACTTGTTCCCCCTTGCCGTGCCGTTCCTTCCGTTACACTTGCCTTTCCTTGCTTTTCCTTGCCTTGCTTACCTTCCGTTACTCTTTGCTTGCCTTCCCTGAATTGCCTAGCCTTGCGTTGTCGTGCCTTTGCCTTATCTCGCCTGACCTTGCCTTCCTTTGCTTTAAGCTTTCCTTGCATTGTCGTGCATTGCCTAGCCTTGCGTTTCCGTGCATTAGCCTTGCCTAGCCTCACCGTGCCTTGCCTTGCGTTACCCTTTGCTTGCCTTGCCGTGCATTGCCTAGCCGTGCGTTGTCGTGCCTTAGCCTTGTTTCCCCTTGCCGTGCAGTTCCTTCCGTTACACTTGCCTTTCTTTACTTTCCCTTGCCTTCCTTACCTTCCGTTACTCTTTGCTTGCCTTCCGTGCATTGCCTAGCCTTGCGTTGTCGTGCCTTAGCCTTGCCTCGCCTGAACGTGCTTTCCCATGCGTTACCCTTTCCTTGCCTTGCCGTGCATTGCCCAGCCTGCGTTGCCGTGCCTTAGCCTTGTTTCCCCTTGCCGTGCAGTTCGTTCCGTTACCCTTGCCTTTCCTTGCTTTTCCTTGCCTTGCTTACCTTCCGTTACTCTTTGCTTCCCTTCCCTGCATTGCCTAGCCTTGCGTTGTCGTGCCTTAGCCTTATCTCGCCTGACCGTGCCTTCCTTTGCTTTAAGCTTTCCTTGCATTGTCGTGCATTGCCTAGCCTTGCGTTGTCGTGCATTAGCCTTGCCTAGCCTCACCGTGCCTTGCCTTGCGTTACCCTTTCCTTGCCTTGCCATGCATTTCCTAGCCGTGTGTTGTCGTGCCTTAGCCTTGTTTCGCCTTGCCGTTGCGTGCCTTTTGTTACACTTGACTTGCCTGGCTTTGCCTTGTCTTCCTTTCCTTCCGTTACTCTTTCCTTGCCTTGCCGTGCATTGCCTAGCCCTGCGTTGTCGTGCCTTAGCCTTGTTACCCCTTGCCGTGCCGTTCCTTCCGTTACCCTTGCCTTCCCTTGCTTTCCCTTGCCTTCCTTGCGTTCCGTTACTCTTTGCTTGCCTTCCGTGCATTGCCTAGCCTTGCGTTGTCGAGCCTTAGCCTTATCTCGCCTGACCGTGCCTTCCTTTGCTTTAAGCTTTCCTTGCATTGTCGTGCATTTCCTAGCCTTGCGTTGTCGTGCATTAGCCTTGCCTAGCCTCACCGTGCCTTGCCTTGCGTTACCCTTTCCTTGCCTTGCCGTGCATTGCCTAGCCGTGCGTTGTCGTGCCTTAGCCTTGTTTCCCCTTGCCGTGCCGTTCCTTCCGTTACACTTGCCTTTCTTTGCTTTCCCTTGCCTTCCTTGCGTTCCGTTACTCTTTGCTTGCTTTCCGTGCATTGCCTAGCCTTGCGTTGTCATGCCTTAGCCTTGCCTCGCGTGACCGTGCTTTCCCATGCGTTACCCTTTCCTTGCCTTGCCGTGCATTGCCTAGCGTGCGTTGTCGTGCCTTAGCCTTGTTTCCCCTTGCCGTGCCGTTCCTTTCGTTACCATTACCTTTCCTTGCTTTCCCTTGCCTTCCTTACCTTCCGTTACTCTTTGCTTGCCTTCCGTGCATTGCCTAGCCTTGCGTTGTTGTGCCTTAGCCTTATCTCGCCTGACCGTGCCTTCCTTTGCTTTAAGCTTTCCTTGCATTTTCGTGCATTGCCTAGCCTTGCGTTGTCGTGCATTAACCTTGCCTAGCCTCACCGTGCCTTGCCTTGCGTTACCGTTTCCTTGCGTTGCCGTGCATTTCCTAGCCGTGTGTTGTCGTGCCTTAGCCTTGTTACCCCTTGCCGTGCCGTTCCTTCCGTTACCCTTGCCTTCCCTTGCTTTCCCCTTCCTTCCTTGCATTCCGTTACTCCTTGCTTGCTTACCGTGCATTGCCTAGCCTTGCGTTGGCTTTCCTTAGCCTTGCCTCGCCTGACCGTGCTTTCCCATGCGTTACCCTTTCCTTGCCTTGCCGTGCATTGCCTAGCGTGCGTTGTCGTGCCTTAGCCTTGTTTCCCCTTGCCGTGCCGTTCCTTCCGTTACACTTGCCTTTCTTTGCTTTCCCTTGCCTTCCTTACCTTCCGTTACTCTTTGCTTGCCTTCCGTGCATTGCCATGCCTTGCGTTGTCGTGCCTTAGCCTTGCCTCCCCTGACCGTTGTTTCCCATGCGTTACCCTTTCCTTCCCTTACCGTGCATTGCCTAGCGTGCGTTCTCGTGCCTTAGACTTGTTTCCCCTTGCCGTGCCGTTCCTTCCGTTACCATTGCCTTTCCTTGCTTTCCTTTGCCTTCCTTACCGTCCGTTACCCTTTCCTTGCCTTCCCTGCATTGCCTAGCCTTGCGTTGTCGTGCCTTAGCCTTATCTCTTCTCACCGTGCCTTCCTTTGCTTTAAGCTTTACTTGCATTGTCGTGCATTGCCTAGCCTTGCGTTGTCGTGCATTAGCCTTGCCTAGCCTCACCGTGCCTTGCCTTGCGTTACCCTTTCCTTGCCTTGCCGTGCATTTCCTAGCCGTGTGTTGTCGTGCCTTAGCCTTGTTTCCCCTTGCCGTTGCGTGCCTTTTGTTACACTTGCCCTGCCTGGCTTTGCCTTGCCTTCCTTTCCTTCCGTTACTCTTTCCTTGCCTTGCCGTGCATTGCCTAGCCTTGCATTGTCGTGCCTTATCCTTGCCTCACCTGACCGTGCCTTCCCCTGCGTTACCCTTTCCTTGCTTTGCCGTGCATTGCCTAGCCCTGCGTTGTCGTGCCTTGGCCTTGTTACCCCTTGCCGTGCCGTTCCTTCCGTTACCGTTGTCTTCCCTTGCTTTCCCTTGCCTTCCTTGCGTTCCGTTACTCTTTGCTTGCTTTCCGTGCATTGCCTAGCCTTGCGTTGTCATGCCTTAGGCTTGACTCGCCTGACCGTGCTTTCCCATGCGTTACCCTTTCCTTGCCTTGCCGTGCATTGCCTAGCTTGCGTTGTCGTGCCTTAGCCTTGTTTCCCCTTGCCGTGCCGTTCCTTCCGTTACACTTGCCTTTCTTTGCTTTCCCTTGCCTTCCTTACCTTCCGTTACTCTTTGCTTGCCTTCCGTGCATTGCCATGCCTTGCGTTGTCGTGCCTTAGCCTTGCCTCCCCTGACCGTTGTTTCCCATGCGTTACCCTTTCCTTCCCTTACCGTGCATTGCCTAGCGTGCGTTCTCGTGCCTTAGACTTGTTTCCCCTTGCCGTGCCGTTCCTTCCGTTACCATTGCCTTTCCTTGCTTTCCTTTGCCTTCCTTACCTTCCGTTACCCTTTCCTTGCCTTCCCTGCATTGCCTAGCCTTGCGTTGTCGTGCCTTAGCCTTATCTCTTCTCACCGTGCCTTCCTTTGCTTTAAGCTTTACTTGCATTGTCGTGCATTGCCTAGCCTTGCGTTGTCGTGCATTAGCCTTGCCTAGCCTCACCGTGCCTTGCCTTGCGTTACCCTTTCCTTGCCTTGCCGTGCATTTCCTAGCCGTGTGTTGTCGTGCCTTAGCCTTGTTTCCCCTTGCCGTTGCGTGCCTTTTGTTACACTTGCCTTGCCTGGCTTTGCCTTGCCTTCCTTTCCTTCCGTTACTCTTTCCTTGCCTTGCCGAGCATTGCCTAGCCTTGCATTGTCGTGCCTTATCCTTGCCTCACCTGACCGTGCCTTCCCCTGCGTTACCCTTTCCTTGCTTTGCCGTGCATTGCCTAGCCCTGCGTTGTCGTGCCTTGGCCTTGTTACCCCTTGCCGTGCCGTTCCTTCCGTTACCGTTGTCTTCCCTTGCTTTCCCTTGCCTTCCTTGCGTTCCGTTATTCTTTGCTTGCTTTCCGTGCATTGCCTAGCCTTGCGTTGTCATGCCTTAGGCTTGACTCGCCTGACCGTGCTTTCCCATGCGTTACCCTTTCCTTGCCTTGCCGTGCATTGCCTAGCGTGCGTTGTCGTGCCTTAGCCTTGTTTCCCCTTGCCCTGCCGTTCCTTCCGTTACACTTGCCTTTCTTTGCTTTCCCTTGCCTTCCTTACCTTCCGTTACTCTTTGCTTGCCTTCCGTGCATTGCCTAGCCTTGCGTTGTCGTGCCTTAGCCTTATCTCGCCTGACCGTGCCTTCCTTTGCTTTAAGCTTTCCATGCGTTGTCGTGCATTAGCCTTGCCTAGCCTCACCGTGCCTTGCCTTGCGTTACCCTTTCCTTGCCTTGCCGTGCATTGCCTAGCCGTGCGTTGTCGTGCCGTAGCCTTGATTCCCCTTGCCGTGGCGTGCCTTTTGTTACACTTGCTTTGCCTGGCTTTGCCTTGCCTTCCTTTCCTTCCGTTACTCTTTCCTTGCCTTGCCGTGCATTGCCTAGCCTTGCATTGTCGTGCCTTATCCTTGCCTCACCTGACCGTGCCTTCCCCTGCGTTACCCGTTCCTTGCCTTGCCGTGCATTGCCTAGCCCTGCGTTGTCGTGCCTTAGCCTTCTTACCCCTTGCCGTGCCGTTCCTTCCGTTACCCTTGCCTTCCCTTGCTTTCCCTTGCCTTCCTTGCGTTCCGTTACTCTTTGCTTGCTTTCCGTGCATTGCCTAGCCTTGCGTTGTCATGCCTTAGCCTTGCCTCGCCTGACCGTGCTTTCCCATGCGTTACCCTTTCCTTGCCTTGCCGTGCATTGCCTAGCGTGCGTTGTCGTGCCTTAGACTTGTTTCCCCTTGCCGTGCCGTTCCTTCCGTTACCCTTGCATTTCCTTGCTTTCCCTTGCCTTCCTTACCTTCCGTTACTCTTTGCTTGCCTTCCGTGCATTGCCTAGCCTTAGGTTGCCGTGCCTTAGCCTTGCCTCGCCTGACAGTGCTTTCCCATGCGTTACCCTTTCCTTGCCTTGCCGTTTATTGCCTAGCGTTCGGTGTCGTGCCTTAGACTTGTTCCCCCTTGCCGTGCCGTTCCTTCCGTTACCCTTGCCTTTCCTTGCTTTTCCTTGCCTTCCTTACCTTCCGTTACTCTTTGCTTGCCTTCCCTGAATTGCCTAGCCTTGCGTTGTCGTGCCTTTGCCTTATCTCGCCTGACCTTGCCTTCCTTTGCTTTAAGCTTTCCTTCCATTGTCGTTCATTGCCTAGCCTTGCGTTTCCGTGCATTAGCCTTGCCTAGCCTCACCGTGCCTTGCCTTGCGTTACCCTTTGCTTGCCTTGCCGTGCATTGCCTAGCCGTGCGTTGTCGTGCCTTAGCCTTGTTTCCCCTTGCCGTGCAGTTCCTTCCGTTACACTTGCCTTCCCTTGCTTTCCCTTGCCTTCCTTAACTTCCGTTACTCTTTGCTTGCCTTCCGTGCATTGCCTAGCCTTGCGTTGTCGTGCCTTAGCCTTGCCTCGCCTGAACGTGCTTTCCCATGTGTTACCCTTTCCTTGCCTTGCCGTGCATTGCCCAGCCTGCGTTGCCGTGCCTTAGCCTTGTTTCCCCTTGCCGTGCAGTTCCTTCCGTTACCCTTAGCTTTCCTTGCTTTTCCTTGCCTTGCTTACCTTCCGTTACTCTTTGCTTCCCTTCCCTGCATTGCCTAGCCTTGCGTTGTCGTGCCTTAGCCTTATCTCGACTGACCGTGCCTTCCTTTGCTTTAAGCTTTCCTTGCATTGTCGTGCATTGCCTAGCCTTGCGTTGTCGTGCATTAGCCTTGCCTAGCCTCACCGTGCCTTGCCTTGCGTTACCCTTTCCTCGCCTTGCCATGCATTTCCTAGCCGTGTGTTGTCGTGCCTTAGCCTTGTTTCCCCTTGCCGTTGCGTGCCTTTTGTTACACTTGACTTGCCTGGCTTTGCCTTGCCTTCCTTTCCTTCCGTTACTCTTTCCTTGCCTTGCCGTGCATTGCCTAGCCCTGCGTTGTCGTGCCTTAGCCTTGTTACCCCTTGCCGTGCCGTTCCTTCCGTTACCCTTGCCTTCCCTTGCTTTCCCTTGCCTTCCTTGCGTTCCGTTACTCTTTGCTTGCTTTCCGTGCATTGCCTAGCCTTGCATTCTCATGCCTTAGGCTTGCCTCGCCTGACCGTGCTTTCCCATGCGTTACCCTTTCCTTGCCTTGCCGTGCATTGCCTAGCGTGCGTTGTCGTGCCTTAGCCTTGTTTCCCCTTGCCGTGCCGTTCCTTCCGTTACACTTGCCTTTCCTTGCTTTCCCTTGCCTTACTTACCTTCCGTTACTCTTTGCTTGCCTTCCGTGCATTGCCTAGCCTTGCGTTGTCTAGCCTTAGCCTTATCTCGCCTGACCGTGCCTTCCTTTGCTTTAAGCTTTCCTTGCATTGTCGTGCATTGCCTAGCCTTGCGTTGTCGTGCAATAGCCTTGCCTAGCCTCACCGTGCCTTGCCTTGCTTTACCCTTTCCTTGCCTTGCCGTGCATTGCCTAGCCGTGCGTTGTCGTGCCTTAGCCTTGATTCCCCTTGCCGTGGCGTGCCTTTTGTTACACTTGCCTTGCCTGGCTTTGCCTTGCCTTCCTTTCCTTCCGTTACTCTTTCCTTGCCTTGCCGTGCATTGCCTAGCATTGCATTGTCGTGCCTTATCCTTGCCTCACCTGACCGTGCCTTCCCCTGCGTTACCCTTTCCTTGCCTTGCCGTGCATTGCCTAGCCCTGCGTTGTCGTGCCTTAGCCTTCTTAGCCCTTGCCGTGCCGTTCCTTCCGTTACCCTTGCCTTCCCTTGCTTTCCCTTGCCTTCCTTGCGTTCCGTTACACTTTGCTTGCTTTCCGTGCATTGCCTAGCCTTGCATTGAAATTCCTTAGCCTTGCCTCGCCTGACCGTGCTTTCCCCATGCGTTACCCTTTCCTTGCCTTGCCGTGCATTGCCTAGCGTGCGTTGTCGTGCCTTAGCCTTCTTACCCCTTGCCGTGCCGTTCCTTCCGTTACCCTTGCCTTCCCTTGCTTTCCCTTGCCTTCCTTGCGTTCCGTTACTCTTTGCTTGCTTTCCGTGCATTGCCTAGCCTTGCCTCGCCTGACCGTGCTTTCCCATGCGTTACCCTTTCCTTGCCTTGCCGTTCATTGCCTAGCGTTCGGTGTCGTGCCTTAGCCTTGTTTCCCCTTGCCGTGCAGTTCCTTCCGTTACACTTGCCTTTCTTTGCTTTCCCTTGCCTTCCTTACCTTCTGTTACTCTTTGCTTGCCTTCCGTGCATTGCCTAGCCTTGCGTTGTCATGCCTTAGCCTTGCCTCGCCTGAACTTCCTTTCCCATGCGTTACCCTTTCCTTGCCTTGCCGTGCATTACCCAGCCTACGTTGCCGTGCCTTAGCCTTGTTTCCGCTTCCCGTGCCGTTCCTTCCATTACCCTTGCCTTTCCTTGCTTTTCCTTGCCTTCCTTACCTTCCGTTACTCTTTGCTTGCCTTCCCTGCATTGCCTAGCCTTGCGTTGTCGTGCCTTAGCCTTATCTCTTCTAACCGTGCCTTCCTTTGCTTTAAGCTTTACTTGCATTGTCGTGCATTGCCTAGCCTTGCGTTGTCGTGCATTAACCTTGCCTAGCCTCACCGTGCCTTGCCTTGCGTTACCCTTTCCTTGCCATGCCGTGCATTTCCTAGCCGTGTGTTGTCGTGCCTTAGCCTTGTTACCCCTTGCCGTGCCGTTCCTTCCGTTACCCTTGCCTTCCCTTGCTTTCCCCTTCCTTCCTTGCATTCCGTTACTCCTTGCTTGCTTACCGTGCATTGCCTAGCCTTGCGTTGGCTTTCCTTAGCCTTGCCTCGCCTGACCGTGCTTTCCCATGCGTTACCCTTTCCTTGCCTTGCCGTGCATTGCCTAGCGTGCGTTGTCGTGCCTTAGCCTTGTTTCCCCTTGCCGTGCCGTTCCTTCCGTTACACTTGCCTTTCTTTGCTTTCCCTTGCCTTCCTTACCTTCCGTTACTCTTTGCTTGCCTTCCGTGCATTGCCATGCCTTGCGTTGTCGTGCCTTAGCCTTGCCTCCCCTGACCGTTGTTTCCCATGCGTTACCCTTTCCTTCCCTTACCGTGCATTGCCTAGCGTGCGTTCTCGTGCCTTAGACTTGTTTCCCCTTGCCGTGCCGTTCCTTCCGTTACCATTGCCTTTCCTTGCTTTCCCTTGCCTTCCTTACCTTCCGTTACTCTTTCCTTGCCTTCCGTGCATTGCCTAGCCTTGCGTTGCCGTGCCTTAGCCTTATCTCTTCTAACCGTGCCTTCCTTTGCTTTAAGCTTTACTTGCATTGTCGTGCATTGCCTAGCCTTGCGTTGTCGTGCATTAGCCTTGCCTAGCCTCACCGTGCCTTGCCTTGCGTTACCCTTTCCTTGCCTTGCCGTGCATTTCCTAGCCGTGTGTTGTCGTGCCTTAGCCTTGTTTCCCCTTGCCGTTGCGTGCCTTTTGTTACACTTGCCTTGCCTGGCTTGGCCTTGCCTTCCTTTCCTTCCGTTACTCTTTCCTTGCCTTGCCGAGCATTGCCTAGCCTTGCATTGTCGTGCCTTATCCTTGCCTCACCTGACCGTGCTTTCCCATGCGTTACCCTTTCCTTGCCTTGCCGTGCATTGCCTAGCCTTGCTTTGTCGTGCCTTAGCCTTATCTCGCCTGACCGTGCCTTCCTTTGCTTTGAGCTTTCCTTGCATTGTCGTGCATTGCCTAGCCTTGCGTTGTCGTGCATTAGCCTTGCCTAGCCTCACCGTGCCTTGCCTTGCGTTACCCTTTCCTTGCCTTGCCTTGCATTTCCTAGCCGTGCGTTGTCGTGCCTTAGCCTTGTTTCCCCTTGCCGTTGCGTGCCTTTTGTTACACTTGCCTTGCCTGGCTTTGCCTTGCCTTCCTTTCCTTCCGTTACTCTTTCCTTGCCTTGCCGTGCATTGCCTAGCCTTGCATTGTCGTGCCTTATCCTTGCCTCACCTGACCGTGCCTTCCCCTGCGTTACCCTTTCCTTGCCTTGCCGTGCATTGCCTAGCCCTGCGTTGTCGTGAATTAGCCTTGTTACCCCTTGCCGTGCCGTTCCTTCCGTTACACTTGCCTTTCTTTGCTTTCCCTTGACTTCCTTACCTTCCGTTACTCTTTGCTTGCCTTCCGTGCATTGCCTAGCCTTTCGTTGTCGTGCCTGAGCCTTATCTCGCCTGACCGTGCCTTCCTTTGCTTTAAGCTTTCCTTGCATTGTCGTGCATTGCCTAGCCTTGGGTTGTCGTGCATTAACCTTGCCTAGCCTCACCGTGCCTTGCCTTGCGTTACCCTTTCCTTGCCTTGCCGTGCATTTCCTAGCCGTGTGTTGTCGTGCCTTAGCCTTGTTACCCCTTGCCGTACCGTTCCTTCCGTTACCCTTGCCTTCCCTTGCTTTCCCTTTCCTTCCTTGCATTCCGTTACTCCTTGCTTGCTTACCGTGCATTGCCTAGCCTTGCGTTGGCTTTCCTTAGCCTTGCCTCGCCTGACCGTGCTTTCCCATGCGTTACCCTTTCCTTGCCTTGCCGTGCATTGCCTAGCGTGCGTTGTCGTGCCTTAGCCTTGTTTCCCCTTGCCTCCCGTTCCTTCCGTTACCATTGCCTTTCCTTGCTTTCCTTTGCCTTCCTTACCTTCCGTTACTCTTTGCTTGCCTTCCCTGCATTGCCTAGCCTTGCGTTGTCGTGCCTTAGCCTTATCTCTTCTGACCGTGCCTTCCTTTGCTTTAAGCTTTACTTGCATTGTCGTGCATTGCCTAGCCTTGCGTTGTCGTGCATTAGCCTTGCCTAGCCTCACCGTGCCTTGCCTTGCGTTACCCTTTCCTTGCCTTGCCGTGCATTTCCTAGCCGTGTGTTGCTGTGCCTTAGCCTTGTTTCCCCTTGCCGTTGCGTGCCTTTTGTTACACTTGCCTTGCCTGGCTTTGCCTTGCCTTCCGTTCCTTCCGTTACTCTTTCCTTGCCTTGCCGTGCATTGCCTACCCCTGCGTTGTCGTGCCTTAGCCTTGTTACACCTTGCCGTGCCGTTCCTTCCGTTACCCTTGCCTTCCCTTGCTTTCCCTTGCCTTCCTTGCGTTCCGTTACTCTTTGCTTGCTTTCCGTGCATTGCCTAGCCTTGCGTTGTCATGCCTTAGGCTTGCCTCGCCTGACCGTGCTTTCCCATGCGTTACCCTTTCCTTGCCTTGCCGTGCATTGCCTAGCGTGCGTTGTCGTGCCTTAGCCTTGTTTCCCCTTGCCGTGCCGTTCCTTCCGTTACACTTGCCTTTCCTTGCTTTCCCTTGCCTTCCTTACCTTCCGGTACTCTTTGCTTGCCTTCCGTGCATTGCCTAGCCTTGCTTTGTCGTGCCTTAGCCTTATCTCGCCTGACCGTGCCTTCCTTTGCTTTGAGCTTTCCTTGCATTGTCGTGCATTGTCTAGCCTTGCGTTGTCGTGCATTGGCCTTGCCTAGCCTCACCGTGCCTTGCCTTGCGTTACCCTTTCCTTCCCTTGCCGTGCATTGCCTAGCCGTGCGTTGTCGTGCCTTAGCCTTGTTTCCCCTTGCCGTGCCGTGCCTTTTGTTACACTAGCCTTGCCTGGCTTTGCTTTGCCTTCCTTTCCTTCCGTTACTCTTTCCTTGCCTTGCCGTGCGTTGCCTAGCCTTGCATTGTCGTGCCTTATCCTTGCCTCACCTGACCGTGCCTTCCCCTGCGTTACCCTTTCCTTGCCTTGCCGTGCATTGCCTAGCCCTGCGTTGTCGTGCCTTAGCCTTCTTACCCCTTGCCGTGCCGTTCCTTCCGTTACCCTTGCCTTCCCTTGCTTTCCCTTGCCTTCCTTGCGTTCCGTTACTCTTTGCTTGCTTTCCGTGCATTGCCTAGCCTTGCGTTGTCATGCCTTAGCCTTGCCTCGCCTGACCGTGCTTTCCCATGCGTTACCCTTTCCTTGCCTTGCCGTGCATTGCCTAGCGTGCGTTGTCGTGCCTTAGCCTTGTTTCCCCTTGCCGTGCCGTTCCTTCCGTTACACTTGCCTTTCTTTGCTTTCCCTTGCCTTCCTTACCTTCCGTTACTCTTTGCTTGCCTTCCGTGCATTGCCTAGCCTTGCGTTGTCGTGCCTTAGCCTTATCTCGCCTGACCGTGCCTTCCTTTGCTTTAAGCTTTCCTTGCATTGTCGTGCATTGCCTAGCCTTGCGTTGTCGTGCATTAGCCTTGCCTGGCCTCACCGTGCCTTGCCTTGCGTTACCCTTTCCTTGCCTTGCCGTGCATTGCCTAGCCGTGCGTTGTCGTGCCTTAGCCTTGATTCCCCTTGCCGTGGCGTGGCTTTTGTTACACTTGCCTTGCCTGGCTTTGCCTTGCCTTCCTTTCCTTCCGTTACTCTTTCCTTGCCTTGCCGTGCATTGCCTAGCCTTGCATTGTCGTGCCTTATCCTTGCCTCACCTGACCGTGCCTTCCCCTGCGTTACCCTTTCCTTGCCTTGCCGTGCATTGCCTAGCCCTGCGTTGCCGTCCCTTAGCCTTGTTACCCCTTGCAGTGCCGTTCCTTCCGTTACCCTTGCCTTCCCTTGCTTTCCCTTGCCTTCCTTGCGTTCCGTTACTCTTTGCTTGCCTTCCGTGCATTGCCTAGCCTTGCTTTGTCGTGCCTTAGCGTTGCCTCGCCTGACCGTGCTTTCAAATGCGTTACCCTTTCCTTGCCTTGCCGTTCATTGCCTAGCGTTCGGTGTCGTGCCTTAGACTTGTTTCCCCTTGCCGTGCCGTTCCTTCCGTTACCCTGGCCTTTCCTTCCTTTTCCTTGCCTTGCTTACCTTCCGTTAGTCTTTGCTTGCCTTCCCTGAATTTCCTAGCCTTGCCTTGTCGTGCCTTAGCCTTATCTCGCCTGCCCTTGCCTTCCTTTGCTTTAAATTTCCTTGCATTGTCGTGCATCGCCTAGCCTTGCGTTTTCGTGCATTAGCCTTGCCTAGCCTCACCGTGCCTTTCCTTGCGTTAACTTTTGCTTGCCTTGCCGTGCATTGCCTAGCCGTGCGTTGTCGTGCCTTAGCCTTGTTTCCCCTTGCCGTTCCGTTCCTTCCGTTACACTTGCCTTTCCTTGCTTTCCCTTGCCTTCCTTACCTTCCGTTACTCTTTGCTTGCCTTCCGTGCATTGCCTAGCCTTGCCTCGCCTGACCGTGCTTTCCCATGCGTTACCCTTTCCTTGCCTTGCCGTTCATTGCCTAGCGTTCGGTGTCGTGCCTTAGCCTTGTTTCCCCTTGCCGTGCAGTTCCTTCCGTTACACTTGCCTTTCTTTGCTTTCCCTTGCCTTCCTTACCTTCTGTTACTCTTTGCTTGCCTTCCGTGCATTGCCTAGCCTTGCGTTGTCATGCCTTAGCCTTGCCTCGCCTGAACTTCCTTTCCCATGCGTTACCCTTTCCTTGCCTTGCCGTGCATTACCCAGCCTACGTTGCCGTGCCTTAGCCTTGTTTCCGCTTCCCGTGCCGTTCCTTCCATTACCCTTGCCTTTCCTTGCTTTTCCTTGCCTTCCTTACCTTCCGTTACTCTTTGCTTGCCTTCCCTGCATTGCCTAGCCTTGCGTTGTCGTGCCTTAGCCTTATCTCGCCTGACCGTGCCTTCCTTTGCTTTAAGCTTTCCTTGCATTGTCGTGCAATGCCTAGCCTTGCGTTGTCGTGCATTAACCTTGCCTAGCCTCACCGTGCCTTGCCTTGCGTTACCCTTTCCTTGCCTTGCCGTGCATTTCCTAGCCGTGTGTTGTCGTGCCTTAGCCTTGTTACCCCTTGCCGTGCCGTTCCTTCCGTTACCCTTGCCTTCCCTTGCTTTCCCCTTCCTTCCTTGCATTCCGTTACTCCTTGCTTGCTTACCGTGCATTGCCTAGCCTTGCGTTGGCTTTCCTTAGCCTTGCCTCGCCTGACAGTGCTTTCCCATGCGTTACCCTTTCCTTGCCTTGCCGTGCATTTCCTAGCCGTGTGTTGCTGTACCTTAGCCTTGTTTCCCCTTGCCGTTGCGTGCCTTTTGTTACACTTGCCTTGCCTGGCTTTGCCTTGCCTTCCGTTCCTTCCGTTACTCTTTCCTTGCCTTGCCGTGCATTGCCTACCCTTGCGTTGTCGTGCCTTAGCCTTGTTACACCTTGCCGTGCCGTTCCTTTCGTTAACCTTGCCTTCCCTTGCTTTCCCTTGCCTTCCTTACCTTCCGTTACTCTTTGCTTGCCTTCCGTGCATTGCCAAGCCTTGCGTTGTCGTGCCTTAGCCTTGCCTCCCCTGACCGTTGTTTCCCATGCGTTACCCTTTCCTTCCCTTACCGTGCATTGCCTAGCGTGCGTTCTCGTGCCTTAGACTTGTTTCCCCTTGCCGTGCCGTTCCTTCCGTTACCATTGCCTTTCCTTGCTTTCCTTTGCCTTCCTTACCTTCCGTTACCCTTTCCTTGCCTTCCCTGCATTGCCTAGCCTTGCGTTGTCGTGCCTTAGCCTTATCTCTTCTCACCGTGCCTTCCTTTGCTTTAAGCTTTACTTGCATTGTCGTGCATTGCCTAGCCTTGCGTTGTCGTGCATTAGCCTTGCCTAGCCTCACCGTGCCTTGCCTTGCGTTACCCTTTCCTTGCCTTGCCGTGCATTTCCTAGCCGTGTGTTGTCGTGCCTTAGCCTTGTTTCCCCTTGCCGTTGCGTGCCTTTTGTTACACTTGCCTTGCCTGGCTTTGCCTTGCCTTCCTTTCCTTCCGTTACTCTTTCCTTGCCTTGCCGTGCATTGCCTAGCCTTGCATTGTCGTGCCTTATCCTTGCCTCACCTGACCGTGCCTTCCCCTGCGTTACCCTTTCCTTGCCTTGCCGTGCATTGCCTAGCCCTGCGTTGTCGTGCCTTAGCCTTCTTACCCCTTGCCGTGCCGTTCCTTCCGTTACCTTGCCTTCCCTTGCTTTCCCTTGCCTTCCTTGCGTTCCGTTACTCTTTGCTTGCTTTCCGTGCATTGCCTAGCCTTGCGTTGTCATGCCTTAGGCTTGCCTCGCCTGACCGTGCTTTCCCATGCGTTACCCTTTCCTTGCCTTGCCGTGCATTGCCTAGCGTGCGTTGTCGTGCCTTAGCCTTGTTTCCCCTTGCCGTGCCGTTCCTTCCGTTACACTTGCCTTTCCTTGCTTTCCCTTGCCTTCCTTACCTTCCGTTACTCTTTGCTTGCCTTCCGTGCATTGCCTAGCCTTGCGTTGTCGTGCCTTAGCCTTATCTCGCCTGACCGTGCCTTCCTTTGCTTTAAGCTTTCCTTGCATTGTCGTGCATTGCCTAGCCTTGCGTTGTCGTGCATTGGCCTTGCCTAGCCTCACCGTGCCTTGCCTTGCGTTACCCTTTCCTTGCCTTGCCGTGCATTTCCTAGCCGTGTGTTGTCGTGCCTTAGCCTTGTTACCCCTTGCCGTGCCGTTCCTTCCGTTACCCTTGCCTTCCCTTGCTTTCCCTTTGCCTTCCTTGCATTCCGTTACTCTTTGCTTGCTTTCCGTGCATTGCCTAGCCTTGCGTTGTCTTGCCTTAGCCTTGCCTCGCCTGACCGTGCTTTCCCATGCGTTACCCTTTCCTTGCCTTGCCGTGCATTGCCTAGCGTGCGTTGTCGTGCCTTAGCCTTGTTTCCCCTTGCCGTGCCGTTCCTTCCGTTACACTTGCCTTTCTTTGCTTTCCCTTGCCTTCCTTACCTTCCGTTACTCTTTGATTGCCTTCCGTGCATTGCCATGCCTTGCGTTGTCGTGCCTTAGCCTTGCCTCCCCTGACCGTTGTTTCCCATGCGTTACCCTTTCCTTGCCTTGCCGTGCATTGCCTAGCGTGCGTTGTCGTGCCTTAGACTTGTTTCCCCTTGCCGTGCCGTTCCTTCCCTTACCTTGCCTTTCCTTGCTTTCCTTTGCCTTCCTTACCTTCCGTTACTCTTTGCTTGCCTTCCCTGCATTGCCTAGCCTTGCGTTGTCGTGCCTTAGCCTTATCTCTTCTGACCGTGCCTTCCTTTGCTTTAAGCTTTACTTGCATTGTCGTGCATTGCCTAGCCTTGCGTTGTCGTGCATTAGCCTTGCCTAGCCTCACCGTGCCTTGCCTTGCGTTACCCTTTCCTTGCCTTGCCGTGCATTTCCTAGCCGTGCGTTGTCGTGCCTTAGCCTTGTTTCCCCTTGCCGTTGCGTGCCTTTTGTTACACTTGCCTTTCCTGGCTTTGCCTTGCCTTCCTTACCTTCCGTTACTCTTTGCTTGCCTTCCTGATTCCTAGCCTTGCTTGTCGTGCCTTAGCCTTATTGCCTTCCTTTGCTTTAAGCCTTGCATTGTCGTGCCTTATCGTGCATTAGCCTTGCCTAGCCTCACCGTGCCTTCCTTGCGTTACCCTTTCCTTGCCTTGCCGTGCATTGCCTAGCCGTGCGTTGTCGTGAATTAGCCTTGTTTCCCCTTGCCGTGCCGTTCCTTCCGTTACACTTGCCTTCCCTTGCTTTCCCTTGCCTTCCTTGCGTTCCGTTACTCTTTGCTTGCTTTCCGTGCATTGCCTAGCCTTGCGTTGTCATGCCTTAGGCTTGCCTCGCCTGACCGTGCTTTCCCATTCGTTACCCTTTCCTTGCCTTGCCGTGCATTGCCTAGCCTGCGTTGTCGTGCCTTAGCCTTGTTTCCCCTTGCCGTGCCGTTCCTTCCATTACCCTTGCCTTCCCTTGCTTTCCCTTGCCTTCCTTGCGTTCCGTTACTCTTTGCTTGCTTTCCGTGCATTGCCTAGCCTTGCGTTGTCATGCCTTAGCCTTGCCTCGCCTGACCGTGCTTTCCCATGCGTTACCCTTTCCTTGCCTTGCCGTGCATTGCCTAGCGTGCGTTGTCGTGCCTTAGCCTTGTTTCCCCTTGCCTCCCATTCCTTCCGTTACCATTGCCTTTCCTTGCTTTCCTTTGCCTTCCTTACCTTCTGTTACTCTTTGCTTGCCTTCCCTGCATTGCCTAGCCTTGCGTTGTCGTGCCTTAGCCTTATCTCTTCTGACCGTGCCTTCCTTTGCTTTAAGCTTTACTTGCATTGTCGTGCATTGCCTAGCCTTGCGTTGTCGTGCATTAGCCTTGCCTAGCCTCACCGTGCCTTGCCTTGCGTTACCCTTTCCTTGCCTTGCCGTGCATTTCCTAGCCGTGTGTTGTCGTGCCTTAGCCTTGTTTCCCCTTTGCCGTTCCTTGCTTGCCTTCCTTGCCTTCCTTCCTTACATTCCTTGCCTTGCCTTCCGTGCATTGCCTAGCCTTGCCTTCCTTAGCCTTGCCTCGCCTGACCGTGTTATGCGTTACCCTTTCCTTGCCTTGCCGTGCATTGCCTAGCCCTGCGTTGTCGTGCCTTAGCCTTGTTTCCCCTTGCCGTGCCGTTCCTTCCGTTACCCTTGCCTTCCCTTGCTTTCCCTTGCCTTCCTTGCCTTCCGTTACTCTTTGCTTGCCTTCCGTGCATTGCCTAGCCTTGCGTTGTCGTGCCTTAGCCTTGCCTCGCCTGACCGTGCTTTCCCATGCGTTACCCTTTCCTTGCCTTGCCGTGCATTGCCTAGCGTGCGTTGTCGTGCCTTAGCCTTGTTTCCCCTTGCCGTGCCGTTCCTTCCGTTACCACTTGCCTTTCCTTGCTTTCCCTTGCCTTCCTTACCTTCCGTTACTCTTTGCTTGCCTTCCCTGCATTGCCTAGCCTTGCGTTGTCGTGCCTTAGCCTTATCTCGCCTGACCGTGCCTTCCTTTGCTTTAAGCTTTCCTTGCATTGTCGTGCATTGCCTAGCCTTGCGTTGTCGTGCATTAGCCTTGCCTAGCCTCACCGTGCCTTGCCTTGCGTTACCCTTTCCTTGCCTTGCCGTGCATTTCCTAGCCGTGTGTTGTCGTGCCTTAGCCTTCTTTCCCCTTGCCGTGGCGTGCCTTTTGTTACACTTGCCTTGCCTGGCTTTGCCTTGCCTTCCTTTCCTTCCGTTACTCTTTCCTTGCCTTGCCGTGCATTGCCTAGCCTTGCATTGTCGTGCCTTATCCTTGCCTCACCTGACCGTGCCTTCC
>NW_027422409.1:0-100895 GCF_037893015.1 Macrotis lagotis
CAAGGCACGGTCAGGCGAGGCAAGGCTAATGCACGACAACGCAAGGCTAGGCAATGCACGGCTAGGCAAGGAAAGAGTAACGGAAGGAAAGGAAGGCAAAGCAAAGCAAGGCAAGGCAAGTGCAACAAAAGGCACGGCACGGCAAGGGGAAACAAGGGTAAGGCACGACAACGCAAGGCTAGGCAGTGCACGGCAAGGCAAGGAAAGGGTAACGCAAGGCAAGGTACGGTGAGGCAAGGGAAGGCTAATGCACGACAACGCAAGGCTAGGCAGTGCTCGGCAAGGCAAGGAAAGAGTAACGGAAGGAAAGAAAGGCAAGGGAAAGCAAGGGAAGGCAAGGGTAACGGAAGGAACGGCACGGTAAGGGGAAACAAGGCTAAGGCACGACAACGCAGGACTAGGCAATGCACGGCAAGGCAAGGAAAGGGTAACGCAAGGCAAGGCACGGTCAGGCGAGGCAAGGCTAAGGCAGGACAACGCAAGGCTAGGCAATGCACGGAAGGCAAGCAAAGAGTAACGGAAGGCAAGGAAGGCAAGGGAAGGCAAAGGTAAAGGAAGGAACGGCACGGTAAGCGGAAACAAGGCTAAGGCACGACAACGCACGCCTAGGCAGTGCACGGCTAGGCAAGGAAAGGGAAGGAAAGGAAGGCAAGGCAAAGTAAGGCAAGGCACGTGTAACGGAAGAAACGGCACAGCAAGGGGAAACAAGGCTAAGGCAAGACAACGCACGGCTAGGCAATGCACGGCAAGGGAAGGAAAGGGTAACGCAAGGCAAGGCACGGTCAGGCGAGGCAAGGCTAATGCACGACAACGCAAGGCTAGGCAATGCACGGCTAGGCAAGGAAAGAGTAACGGAAGGAAAGGAAGGCAAAGCAATGCAAGGCAAGGCAAGTGTAACAAAAGGCACGGCACGGCAAGGGGAAACAAGGGTAAGGCACGACAACGCAAGGCTAGGCAGTGCACGGCAAGGCAAGGAAAGGGTAACGCAAGGCAAGGTACGGTGAGGCAAGGGAAGGCTAATGCACGACAACGCAAGGCTAGGCATTGCACGGCTAGGCAAGGAAAGAGTAACGGAAGGAAAGGAAGGCAAGGCAAAGAAAGGCAAGGCAAGTGTAACGGAAGGAACGGCACAGCAAGGGGAAACAAGGCTAACGCACGACAACGCACGGCTAGGCAGTGCACGGCTAGACAAGGAAAGAGTAACGGAAGGAAAGAAAGGCAAGGGAAAGCAAGGGAAGGCAAGGCTAACGGAAGGAACGGCACGGTACGGGGAAACAAGGCTAAGGCACGACAACGCAGGACTAGGCAATGCACGGCAAGGCAAGGAAAGGGTAACGCAAGGCAAGGCACGGTCAGGCGAGGCAACGCTAATGCACGAAAAAGCACGGCTAGGCAATGCACGGCAAGGCAAGGAAAGGGTAACGCAAGGCAAGGCACGGTCAGGCGAGGCAAGGCTAATGCACGACAACGCAAGGCTAGGCAATGCACGGCAAGGCAAGGAAAGAGTAACGCAAGGCAATGCACGGTCAGGCGAGGCAAGGCTAAGGCACGACAACGCAAGGCTAGGCAGTGCTCGGCAAGGCAAGGAAAGAGTAACGGAAGGAAAGAAAGGCAAGGGAAAGCAAGGGAAGGCAAGGGTAACGGAAGGAACGGCACGGTAAGGGGAAACAAGGCTAAGGCACGACAACGCAGGACTAGGCAATGCACGGCAAGGCAAAGAAAGCGTAACGCAAGGCAAGGCACGGTCAGGCGAGGCAAGGCTAATGCACGACAACGCAAGGCTAGGCAATGCACGGCTAGGCAAGGAAAGAGTAACGGAAGGAGAGGAAGGCAAGGCAAAGCAAGGCAAGGCAAGTGTAACAAAAGGCAAGGCACGGCAAGGGGAAACAAGGGTAAGGCACGGCAACGCACGGCTAGGCAATGCACGGCCAAGCAAGGAAAGGGTAACGCAAGGCAAGGCACGGTGAGGAAAGGCAAGGCTAATGCACGACAATGCAGGGCTAGGCAATGCACGGCAAGGTAAGGAAAGCATAACGCAAGGCAAGGCACGGTCAGGCGAGGCAAGGCTAATGCACGACAACGCAAGGCTAGGCAGTGCTCGGCAAGGCAAGGAAAGAGTAACGGAAGGAAAGAAAGGCAAGGGAAAGCAAGGGAAGGAAAGGGTAACGGAAGGAACGGCACGGTAAGGGGAAACAAGGCTAAGGCACGACAACGCAGGATTAGGCTATGCACGGCAAGGCAAGGAAAGGGTAACGCAAGGCAAGGCACGGTCAGGCGAGGCAAGGTTAAGGCAGGACAACGCAAGGCTAGGCAATGCACGGAAGGCAAGCAAAGAGTAACGGAAGGCAAGGAAGGCAAGGGAAGGCAAATGTAAAGGAAGGAACGGCACGGAAAGCGGAAACAAGGCTAAGGCACGACAACTCGGGACTAGGCAATGCAAGGAAAGGCAAGGAAAGGGTAACGCAAGGCAAGGCACGGTCAGGCGAGGCAAGGCTAATGCACGACAACGCAAGGCTAGGCAATGCACGGCTAGGCAAGGAAAGACTAACGGAAGGAAAGGAAGGCAAGGCAAAGAAAGGCAAGGCAAGTGTAACGGAAGGAATTGCACAGCAAGGGGAAACAAGGCTAAGGCACGACAACGCACGGCTAGGCAGTGCACGGCTAGGCAAGGAAAGAGTAACGGAAGGAAAGAAAGGCAAGGGAAAGCAAGGGAAGGCAAGGCTAACGGAAGGAACGGCACGGTACGGGGAAACAAGGCTAAGGCACGACAACGCAGGACTAGGCAATGCACGGCAAGGCAAAGAAAGGGTAACGCAAGGCAAGGCACGGTCAGGCGACGCAAGGCTAAGGCACGACAACGCAAGGCTAGGCAATGCACGGAAGGTAAGTAAAGAGTAACGGAAGGCAAGGAAGGCAAGGGAAAGCAAGGGTAAGCAAGGGCAACGGACGGAACGGCACGTTAAGGGGAAACAAGCCTAAGGCACGACAACGCAGGACTAGGCAATGCACGGCAAGGCAAGGAAAGGGTAATGCAAGGCAAGGCACGGTCAGGCGAGGCAACGCTAATGCACGAAAAAGCACGGCTAGGCAATGCACGGCAAGGCAAGGACAGGGTAACGCAAGGCAAGGCACGGTCAGGCGAGGCAAGGCTAATGCACGACAACGCAAGGCTAGGCAATGCACGGCAAGGCAAGGAAAGGGTAACGCAAGGCAATGCACGGTCAGGCGAGGCAAGGCTAATGCACGACAACGCAAGGCTAGGCAGTGCTCGGCAAGGCAAGGAAAGAGTAACGGAAGGAAATAAAGGCAAGGGAAAGCAAGGGAAGGCAAGGGTAACGGAAGGAACGGCACGGTAAGGGGAAACAAGGCTAAGGCAGGACAACGCAGGACTAGGCAATGCACGGCAAGGCAAAGAAAGGGTAACGCAAGGCAAGGTAAGGTCAGGCGAGGCAAGGCTAATGCACGACAACGCAAGGCTAGGCAATGCACGGCTAGGCAAGGAAAGAGTAACGGAAGGAGAGGAAGGCAAGGCAAAGCAAGGCAAGGCAAGTGTAACAAAAGGCAAGGAACGGCAAGGGGAAACAAGGGTAAGGCACGGCAACGCACGGCTAGGCAATGCACGGCCAAGCAAGGAAAGGGTAACGCAAGGCAAGGCACGGTGAGGAAAGGCAAGGCTAATGCACGGCAATGCAGGGCTAGGCAATGCACGGCAAGGCAAGGAAAGCATAACGCAAGGCAAGGCACGGTCAGTCGAGGCAAGGCTAATGCACGACAACGCAAGGCTAGGCAGTGCTCGGCAAGGCAAGGAAAGAGTAAGGGAAGGAAAGAAAGGCAAGGGAAAGCAAGGGAAGGCAAGGGTAACGGAAGGAACGGCACGGTAAGGGGAAACAAGGCTAAGGCACGACAACGCAGGACTAGGCAATGCACGGCAAGGCAAAGAAAGGGTAACGCAAGGCAAGGCACGGTCAGGCGAGGCAAGGCTAATGCACGACAACGCAAGGCTAGGCAATGCACGGCTAGGCAAGGAAAGAGTAACGGAAGGAGAGGAAGGCAAGGCAAAGCAAGGCAAGGCAAGTGTAACAAAAGGCAAGGCACGGCAAGGGGAAACAAGGGTAAGGCACGGCAACGCACGGCTAGGCAATGCACGGCCAAGCAAGGAAAGGGTAACGCAAGGCAAGGCACGGTCAGGCGAGCCAAGGCTAAGGCACGACAACGCAAGGCTAGGCAGTGCACAGCTAGGCAAGGAAAGAGTAACGGAAGGAAAGGAAGGCAAGGCAAAGTAAGGCAAGGCAAGTGTAACGGAAGAAACGGCACAGCAAGGGGAAACAAGGCTAAGGCAAGACAACGCACGGCTAGGCAATGCACGGCAAGGGAAGGAAAGGGTAACGCAAGGCAAGGCACGGTCAGGCGAGGCAAGGCTAATGCACGACAACGCAAGGCTAGGCAATGCACGGCTAGGCAAGGAAAGAGTAACGGAAGGAAAGGAAGGCAAAGCAAAGCAAGGCAAGGCAAGTGTAACAAAAGGCACGGCACGGCAAGGGGAAACAAGGGTAAGGCACGACAACGCAAGGCTAGGCAGTGCACGGCAAGGCAAGGAAAGGGTAACGCAAGGCAAGGTACGGTGAGGCAAGGGAAGGCTAATGCACGACAACGCAAGGCTAGGCAGTGCACGGCTAGGCAAGGAAAGAGTAACGGAAGGAAAGGAAGGCAAGGCAAAGAAAGGCAAGGCAAGTGTAACGGAAGGAACGGCACAGCAAGGGGAAACAAGGCTAAGGCACGACAACGCACGGCTAGGCAGTGCACGGCTAGGCAAGGAAAGAGTAACGGAAGGAAAGAAAGGCAAGGGAAAGCAAGAGAAGGCAAGGCTAACGGAAGGAACGGCACGGTACGGGGAAACAAGGCTAAGGCACGACAACGCAGGACTAGGCAATGCACGGCAAGGCAAAGAAAGGGTAACGCGAGGCAAGGCACGGTCAGGCGACGCAAGGCTAAGGCACGACAACGCAAGGCTAGGCAATGCACGGAAGGTAAGTAAAGAGTAACGGAAGGCAAGGAAGGCAAGGGAAAGCAAGGGTAGGCAAGGGCAAAGGACGGAACGGCACGTTAAGGGGAAACAAGCCTAAGGCACGACAACGCAGGACTAGGTAATGCACGGCAAGGCAAGGAAAGGGTAACGCAAGGCAAGGCACGGTCAGGCGAGGCAACGCTAATGCACGAAAAAGCACGGCTAGGCAATGCACGGCAAGGCAAGGAAATGGTAACGCAAGGCAAGGCACGGTCAGGCGAGGCAAGGCTAATGCACGACAACGCAAGGCTAGGCAATGCACGGCAAGGCAAGGAAAGAGTAACGCAAGGCAATGCACGGTCAGGCGAGGCAAGGCTAAGGCACGACAACGCAAGGCTAGGCAATGCACAGCTAGGCAAGGAAAGAGTAACGGAAGGAGAGGAAGGCAAGGCAAAGCAAGGCAAGGCAAGTGTAACAAAAGGCAAGGCACGACAAGGGGAAACAAGGGTAAGGCACGGCAACGCACGGCTAGGCAATGCACGGCCAAGCAAGGAAAGGGTAACGCAAGGCAAGGCACGGTGAGGAAAGGCAAGGCTAATGCACGACAATGCAGGGCTAGGCAATGCACGGCAAGGAAAGGAAAGCATAACGCAAGGCAAGGCACGGTCAGGCGAGGCAAGGCTAATGCACGACAACGCAAGGCTAGGCAGTGCTCGGCAAGGCAAGGAAAGAGTAAGGGAAGGAAAGAAAGGCAAGGGAAAGCAAGGGAAGGCAAGGGTAACGGAAGGAACGGCACGGTAAGGGGAAACAAGGCTAAGGCACGACAACGCAGGACTAGGCAATGCACGGCAAGGCAAGGAAAGGGTAACGCAAGGCAAGGCACGGTCAGGCGAGGCAAGGCTAAGGCAGGACAACGCAAGGCTAGGCAATGCACGGAAGGCAAGCAAAGAGTAACGGAAGGCAAGGAAGGCAAGGGAAGGCAAAGGTAAAGGAAGGAACGGCACGGTAAGCGGAAACAAGGCTAAGGCACGACAACGCACGGCTAGGCAGTGCACGGCTAGGCAAGGAAAGGGAAGGAAAGGAAGGCAAGGCAAAGTAAGGCAAGGCACGTGTAACGGAAGAAACGGCACAGCAAGGGGAAACAAGGCTAAGGCAAGACAACGCACGGCTAGGCAATGCACGGCAAGGGAAGGAAAGGGTAACGCAAGGCAAGGCACGGTCAGGCGAGGCAAGGCTAATGCACGACAACGCAAGGCTAGGCAGTGCTCGGCAAGGCAAGGAAAGAGTAACGGAAGGAAAGAAAGGCAAGGGAAAGCAAGGGAAGGCAAGGGTAACGGAAGGAACGGCACGGTAAGGGGAAACAAGGCTAAGGCACGACAACGCAGGACTAGGCAATGCACGGCAAGGCAAAGAAAGGGTAACGCAAGGCAAGGCACGGTCAGGCGAGGCAAGGCTAATGCACGACAACGCAAGGCTAGGCAATGCACGGCTAGGCAAGGAAAGAGTAACGGAAGGAGAGGAAGGCAAGGCAAAGCAAGGCAAGGCAAGTGTAACAAAAGGCAAGGCACGGCAAGGGGAAACAAGGGTAAGGCACGGCAACGCACGGCTAGGCAATGCACGGCCAAGCAAGGAAAGGGTAACGCAAGGCAAGGGCACGGTGAGGAAAGGCACGGCTAGGCAATGCACGGCGCACGGCTAGGCAGCACGGCTAGGCAATGCACGGCCAAGCAAGGAAAGGGTAACGCAAGGCAAGGCACGGTGAGGAAAGGCAAGGCTAATGCACGACAATGCAGGGCTAGGCAATGCACGGCAAGGCAAGGAAAGCATAACGCAAGGCAAGGCACGGTCAGGCGAGGCAAGGCTAATGCACGACAACGCAAGGCTAGGCAGTGCACGGCTAGGCAAGGAAAGAGTAACGGAAGGAAAGGAAGGCAAGGCAAAGAAAGGCAAGGCAAGTGTAACGGAAGGAACGGCACAGCAAGGGGAAACAAGGCTAAGGCACGACAACGCACGGCTAGGCAGTGCACGGCTAGGCATGGAAAGAGTAACGGAAGGAAAGAAAGGCAAGGGAAAGCAAGGGAAGGCAAGGCTAACGGAAGGAACGGCACGGTACGGGGAAACAAGGCTAAGGCACGACAACGCAGGACTAGGCAATGCACGGCAAGGCAAAGAAAGGGTAACGCAAGGCAAGGCACGGTCAGGCGACGCAAGGCTAAGGCACGACAACGCAAGGCTAGGCAATGCACGGAAGGTAAGTAAAGAGTAACGGAAGGCAAGGAAGGCAAGGGAAAGCAAGGGTAGGCAAGGGCAACGGACGGAACGGCACGTTAAGGGGAAACAAGCCTAAGGCACGACAACGCAGGACTAGGCAATGCACGGCAAGGCAAGGAAATGGTAACGCAAGGCAAGGCACGGTCAGGCGAGGCAACGCTAATGCACGAAAAAGCACGGCTAGGCAATGCACGGCAAGGCAAGGAAAGGGTAACGCAAGGCAAGGCACGGTCAGGCGAGGCAAGGCTAATGCACGACAACGCAAGGCTAGGCAATGCACGGCAAGGCAAGGAAAGAGTAACGCAAGGCAATGCACGGTCAGGCGAGGCAAGGCTAAGGCACGACAACGCAAGGCTAGGCAATGCACGGCTAGGCAAGGAAAGAGTAACGGAAGGAGAGGAAGGCAAGGCAAAGCAAGGCAAGGCAAGTGTAACAAAAGGCAAGGCACGGCAAGGGGAAACAAGGGTAAGGCACGGCAACGCACGGCTAGGCAATGCACGGCCAAGCAAGGAAAGGGTAACGCAAGGCAAGGCACGGTGAGGAAAGGCAAGGCTAATGCACGACAATGCAGGGCTAGGCAATGCACGGCAAGGAAAGGAAAGCATAACGCAAGGCAAGGCACGGTCAGGCGAGGCAAGGCTAATGCACGACAACGCAAGGCTAGGCAGTGCTCGGCAAGGCAAGGAAAGAGTAAGGGAAGGAAAGAAAGGCAAGGGAAAGCAAGGGAAGGCAAGGGTAACGGAAGGAACGGCACGGTAAGGGGAAACAAGGCTAAGGCACGACAACGCAGGACTAGGCAATGCACGGCAAGGCAAGGAAAGGGTAACGCAAGGCAAGGCACGGTCAGGCGAGGCAAGGCTAAGGCAGGACAACGCAAGGCTAGGCAATGCACGGAAGGCAAGCAAAGAGTAACGGAAGGCAAGGAAGGCAAGGGAAGGCAAAGGTAAAGGAAGGAACGGCACGGTAAGCGGAAACAAGGCTAAGGCACGACAACTCAGGACTAGGCAATGCAAGGCAAGGCAAGGAAAGGGTAACGCAAGGCAAGGCACGGTCAGGCGAGGCAAGGCTAATGCACGACAACGCAAGGCTAGGCAATGCACAGCTAGGCAAGGAAAGAGTAACGGAAGGAAAGGAAGGCAAGGCAAAGAAAGGCAAGGCAAGTGTAACGGAAGGAACGGCACAGCAAGGGGAAACAAGGCTAAGGCACGACAACGCACGGCTAGGCAGTGCACGGCTAGGCAGGGAAAGAGTAACGGAAGGAAAGAAAGGCAAGGGAAAGCAAGGGAAGGCAAGGCTAACGGAAGGAACGGCACGGTACGGGGAAACAAGGCTAAGGCACGACAACGCAGGACTAGGCAATGCACGGCAAGGCAAAGAAAGGGTAACGCAAGGCAAGGCACGGTCAGGCGACGCAAGGCTAAGGCACGAAAACGCAAGGCTAGGCAATGCACGGAAGGTAAGTTAAGAGTAACGGAAGGCAAGGAAGGCAAGGGAAAGCAAGGGTAGGCAAGGGCAACGGACGGAACGGCACGTTAAGGGGAAACAAGCCTAAGGCACGACAACGCAGGACTAGGCAATGCCCGGCAAGGCAAGGAAAGGGTAACGCAAGGCAATGCACGGTCAGGCGAGGCAAGGCTAATGCACGACAACGCAAGGCTAGGCAGTGCTCGGCAAGGCAAGGAAAGAGTAACGGAAGGAAAGAAAGGCAAGGGAAAGCAAGGGAAGGCAAGGGTAACGGAAGGAACGGCACGGTAAGGGGAAGCAAGGCTCAGGCACGACAACGCAGGACTAGGCATTGCACGGCAAGGCAAAGAAAGGGTAACGCAAGGCAAGGCACGGTCAGGCGAGGCAAGGCTAATGCACGACAACGCAAGGCTAGGCAATGCACGGCTAGGCAAGGAAAGAGTAACGGAAGGAGAGGAAGGCAAGGCAAAGCAAGGCAAGGCAAGTGTAACAAAAGGCAAGGCACGGCAAGGGGAAACAAGGGTAAGGCACGGCAACGCACGGCTAGGCAATGCACGGCCAAGCAAGGAAAGGGTAACGCAAGGCAAGGCACGGTGAGGAAAGGCAAGGCTAATGCACTACAATGCAGGGCTAGGCAATGCACGGCAAGGCAAGGAAAGCATAACGCAAGGCAAGGCACGGTCAGGCGAGGCAAGGCTAATGCACGACAACGCAAGGCTAGGCAGTCCTCGGCAAGGCAAGGAAAGAGTAACGGAAGGAAAGAAAGGCAAGGGAAAGCAAGGGAAGGCAAGGGTAACGGAAGGAACGGCACGGTAAGGGGAAACAAGGCTAAGGCACGACAACGCAGGACTAGGCAATGCACGGCAAGGCAAAGAAAGGGTAACGCAAGGCAAGGCACGGTCAGGCGAGGCAAGGCTAATGCACGACAACGCAAGGCTAGGCAATGCACGGCTAGGCAAGGAAAGAGTAACGGAAGGAGAGGAAAGCAAGGCAAAGGAAGGCAAGGCAAGTATAACAAAAGGCAAGGCACGGCAAGGGGAAACAAGGGTAAGGCACGGCAACGCACGGCTAGGCAATGCACGGCCAAGCAAGGAAAGGGTAACGCAAGGCAAGGCACGGTGAGGAAAGGCAAGGCTAATGCACTACAATGCAGGGCTAGGCAATGCACGGCAAGGCAAGGAAAGCATAACGCAAGGCAAGGCACGGTCAGGCGAGGCAAGGCTAATGCACGACAACGCAAGGCTAGGCAGTGCTCGGCAAGGCAAGGAAAGAGTAACGGAAGGAAAGAAAGGCAAGGGAAAGCAAGGGAAGGCAAGGGTAACGGAAGGAACGGCACGGTAAGGGGAAACAAGGCTAAGGCACGACAACGCAGGACTAGGCAATGCACGGCAAGGCAAAGAAAGGGTAACGCAAGGCAAGGCACGGTCAGGCGAGGCAAGGCTAATGCACGACAACGCAAGGCTAGGCAATGCACGGCTAGGCAAGGAAAGAGTAACGGAAGGAGAGGAAGGCAAGGCAAAGCAAGGCAAGGCAAGTGTAACAAAAGGCAAGGCACGGCAAGGGGAAACAAGGGTAAGGCACGGCAACGCACGGCTAGGCAATGCACGGCCAAGCAAGGAAAGGGTAACGCAAGGCAAGGCATGGTGAGGAAAGGCAAGGCTAATGCACGACAATGCAGGGCTAGGCAATGCACGGCAAGGCAAGGAAAGCATAACGCAAGGCAAGGCACGGTCAGGCGAGGCAAGGCTAATGCACGACAACGCAAGGCTAGGCAGTGCTCGGCAAGGCAAGGAAAGAGTAACGGAAAGAAAGAAAGGCAAGGGAAAGCAAGGGAAGGCTAGGCTAACGGAAGGAACGGCACGGTACGGGGAAACAAGGCTAAGGCACGACAACGCAGGACTAGGCAATGCACGGCAAGGCAAAGAAAGGGTAACGCAAGGCAAGGCACGGTCAGGCGACGCAAGGCTAAGGCACGACAACGCAAGGCTAGGCAATGCACGGAAGGTAAGTTAAGAGTAACGGAAGGCAAGGAAGGCAAGGGAAAGCAAGGGTAGGCAAGGGCAACGGACGGAATGGCACGTTAAGGGGAAACAAGCCTAAGGCACGACAACGCAGGACTAGGCAATGCCCGGCAAGGCAAGGAAAGGGTAACGCAAGGCAATGCACGGTCAGGCGAGGCAAGGCTAATGCACGACAACGCAAGGCTAGGCAATGCACGGCTAGGCAAGGAAAGAGTAACGGAAGGAAAGGAAGGCAAAGCAATGCAAGGCAAGGCAAGTGTAACAAAAGGCACGGCACGGCAAGGGGAAACAAGGGTAAGGCACGACAACGCAAGGCTAGGCAGTGCACGGCAAGGCAAGGAAAGGGTAACGCAAGGCAAGGTACGGTTAGGCAAGGGAAGGCTAATGCACGACAACGCAAGGCTAGGCAGTGCACAGCTAGGCAAGGAAAGAGTAACGGAAGGAAAGGAAGGCAAGGCAAAGAAAGGCAAGGCAAGTGTAACGGAAGGAACGGCACAGCAAGGGGAAACAAGGCTAAGGCACGACAACGCACGGCTAGGCAGTGCACGGCTAGGCAAGGAAAGAGTAACGGAAGGAAAGAAAGGCTAGGGAAAGCAAGGGAAGGCAAGGGTAACGGAAGGAACGGCACGGTAAGGGGAAACAAGGCTAAGGCACGACAACGCAGGACTAGGCAATGCACGGCAAGGCAAAGAAAGGGTAACACAAGGCAAGGCACGGTCAGGCGAGGCAAGGCTAATGCACGACAACGCAAGGCTAGGCAATGCACGGCAAGGGAAGGCAAAGGTAAAGGAAGGAACGGCACGGTAAGCGGAATCAAGGCTAAGACACGACAACGCACGGCTAGGCAGTGCACGGCTAGGCAAGGAAAGGGAAGGAAAGGAAGGCAAGGCAAAGTAAGGCAAGGCACGTGTAACGGAAGAAACGGCACAGCAAGGGGAAACAAGGCTAAGGCAAGACAACGCACGGCTAGGCAATGCACGGCAAGGGAAGGAAAGGGTAACGCAAGGCAAGGCACGGTCAGGCGAGGCAAGGCTAATGCACGACAACGCAAGGCTAGGCAATGCACGGCTAGGCAAGGAAAGAGTAACGGAAGGAGAGGAAGGCAAGGCAAAGCAAGGCAAGGCAAGTGTAACAAAAGGCAAGGCACGGCAAGGGGAAACAAGGGTAAGGCACGGCAAGGCACGGCTAGGCAATGCACTGCCAAGCAAGGAAAGGGTAACGCAAGGCAAGGCACGGTGAGGAAAGGCAAGGCTAATGCACGACAATGCAGGGTTAGGCAATGCACGGCAAGGCAAGGAAAGCATAACGCAAGGCAAGGCACGGTCAGGCGAGGCAAGGCTAAGGCAGGACAACGCAAGGCTAGGCAATGCACGGAAGGCAAGCAAAGAGTAACGGAAGGCAAGGAAGGCAAGGGAAGGCAAAGGTAAAGGAAGGAACGGCACGGTAAGCGGAATCAAGGCTAAGGCACGACAACGCACGGCTAGGCAGTGCACGGCTAGGCAAGGAAAGGGAAGGAAAGAAGGCAAGGCAAAGTAAGGCAAGGCACGTGTAACGGAAGAAACGGCACAGCAAGGGGAAACAAGGCTAAGGCAAGACAACGCACGGCTAGGCAATGCACGGCAAGGGAAGGAAAGGGTAACGCAAGGCAAGGCACGGTCAGGCGAGGCAAGGCTAATGCACGACAACGCAAGGCTAGGCAATGCACGGCTAGGCAAGGAAAGAGTAACGGAAGGAAAGGAAGGCAAAGCAATGCAAGGCAAGGCAAGTGTAACAAAAGGCACGGCACGGCAAGGGGAAACAAGGGTAAGGCACGACAACGCAAGGCTAGGCAGTGCACGGCAAGGCAAGGAAAGGGTAACGCAAGGCAAGGTACGGTGAGGCAAGGGAAGGCTAATGCACGACAACGCAAGGCTAGGCAGTGCACAGCTAGGCAAGGAAAGAGTAACGGAAGGAAAGGAAGGCAAGGCAAAGAAAGGCAAGGCAAGTGTAACGGAAGGAACGGCACAGCAAGAGGAAACAAGGCTAAGGCACGACAACGCACGGCTAGGCAGTGCACGGCTAGGCAAGGAAAGAGTAACGGAAGGAAAGAAAGGCAAGGGAAAGCAAGGGAAGGCAAGGCTAACGGAAGGAAAGGCACGGTACGGGGAAACAAGGCTAAGGCACGACAACGCAGGACTAGGCAATGCACGGCAAGGCAAAGAAAGGGTAACGCAAGGCAAGGCACGGTCAGGCGACGCAAGGCTAAGGCACGACAACGCAAGGCTAGGCAATGCACGGAAGGTAAGTAAAGAGTAACGGAAGGCAAGGAAGGCAAGGGAAAGCAAGGGTAGGCAAGGGCAACGGACGGAACGGCACGTTAAGGGGAAACAAGCCTAAGGCACGACAACGCAGGACTAGGCAATGCACGGCAAGGCAAGGAAAGGGTAACGCAAGGCAAGGCACGGTCAGGCGAGGCAAGGCTAATGCACGACAACGCAAGGCTAGGCAGTGCTCGGCAAGGCAAGGAAAGAGTAACGGAAGGAAAGAAAGGCAAGGGAAAGCAAGGGAAGGCAAGGGTAACGGAAGGAACGGCACGGTAAGGGGAAACAAGGCTAAGGCACGACAACGCAGGACTAGGCAATGCACGGCAAGGCAAGGAAAGGGTAACGCAAGGCAAGGCACAGTCAGGCGAGGCAACGCTAATGCACGAAAAAGCACGGCTAGGCAATGCACGGCAAGGCAAGGAAAGGGTAACGCAAGGCAAGGCACGTTCAGGCGAGGCAAGGCTAATGCACGACAACGCAAGGCTAGGCAATGCACGGCAAGGCAAGGAAAGAGTAACGCAAGGCAATGCACGGTCAGGCGAGGCAAGGCTAAGGCACGACAACGCAAGGCTAGGCAGTGCTCGGCAAGGCAAGGAAAGAGTAACGGAAGGAAAGAAAGGCAAGGGAAAGCAAGGGAAGGCAAGGGTAACGGAAGGAACGGCACGGTAAGGGGAAACAAGGCTAAGGCACGACGACGCAGGACTAGGCAATGCACGGCAAGGCAAAGAAAGCGTAACGCAAGGCAAGGCACGGTCAGGCGAGGCAAGGCTAATGCACGACAAGGCAAGGCTAGGCAATGCACGGCTAGGCAAGGAAAGAGTAACGGAAGGAGAGGAAGGCAAGGCAAAGCAAGGCAAGGCAAGTGTAACAAAAGGCAAGGCACAGCAAGGGGAAACAAGGGTAAGGCACGGCAACGCACGGCTAGGCAATGCACGGCCAAGCAAGGAAAGGGTAACGCAAGGCAAGGCACGGTGAGGAAAGGCAAGGCTAATGCACGACAATGCAGGGCTAGGCAATGCACGGCAAGGTAAGGAAAGCATAACGCAAGGCAAGGCACGGTCAGGCGAGGCAAGGCTAATGCACGACAACGCAAGGCTAGGCAATGCACGGAAGGTAAGTAAAGAGTAACGGAAGGCAAGGAAGGCAAGGGAAAGCAAGGGTAGGCAAGGGCAACGGACGGAACGGCACGTTAAGGGGAAAAAAGCCTAAGGCACGACAACGCAGGACTAGGCAATGCACGGCAAGGCAAGGAAAGGGTAACGCAAGGCAAGGCACGGTCAGGCGAGGCAACGCTAATGCACGAAAAAGCACGGCTAGGCAATGCACGGCTAGGCAAGGAAAGAGTAACGGAAGGAAAGGAAGGCAAAGCAAAGCAAGGCAAGGCAAGTGTAACAAAAGGCACGGCACGGCAAGGGGAAACAGGGGTAAGGCACGACAACGCAGGGCTAGGCAGTGCACGGCAAGGCAAGGAAAGGGTAACGCAAGGCAAGGTACGGTGAGGCAAGGGAAGGCTAATGCACGACAACGCAAGGCTAGGCAGTGCACGGCTAGGCAAGGAAAGAGTAACGGAAGGAAAGGAAGGCAAGGCAAAGAAAGGCAAGGCAAGTGTAACGGAAGGAACGGCACGGTAAGGGGAAACAAGGCTAAGGCACGACAACGCAGGACTACGCAATGCACGGCAAGGCAAGGAAAGGGTAACGGAAGGAGAGGAAGGCAAGGCAAAGAAAGGCAAGGCAAGTGTAACGGAAGGAACGGCACAGCAAGGGGAAACAAGGCTAAGGCACGACAACGCACGGCTAGGCAGTGCACGGCTAGGCAAGGAAAGAGTAACGGAAGGAAAGAAAGGCAAGGGAAAGCAAGGGAAGGCAAGGCTAACGGAAGGAACGGCACGGTACGGGGAAACAAGGCTAAGGCACGACAACCAGGACTAGGCAATGCACGGCAAGGCAAAGAAAGGGTAACGCAAGGCAAGGAACCGTCAGGCGACGCAAGGCTAAGGCACGACAACGCAAGGCTAGGCAATGCACGGAAGGTAAGTAAAGAGTAACGGAAGGCAAGGAAGGCAAGGGAAAGCAAGGGTAGGCAAGGGCAACGGACGGAACGGCACGTTATGGGGAAACAAGCCTAAGGCACGACAACGCAGGACTAGGCAATGCCCGGCAAGGCAAGGAAATTGTAACGCAAGGCAATGCACGGTCAGGCGAGGCAAGGCTAATGCACGACAACGCAAGGCTAGGCAGTGCTCGGCAAGGCAAGGAAAGAGTAACGGAAGGAAAGAAAGGCAAGGGAAAGCAAGGGAAGGCAAGGGTAACGGAAGGAACGGCACGGTAAGGGGAAACAAGGCTAAGGCACGACAACGCAGGACTAGGCAATGCACGGCAAGGCAAAGAAATGGTAACGCAAGGCAAGGCACGGTCAGGCGAGGCAAGGCTAATGCACGACAACGCAAGGCTAGGCAATGCACGGCTAGGCAAGGAAAGAGTAACGGAAGGAGAGGAAGGCAAGGCAAAGCAAGGCAAGGCAAGTGTAACAAAAGGCAAGGCACGGCAAGGGCAAACAAGGGTAAGGCACGGCAACGCACGGCTAGGCAATGCACGGCCAAGCAAGGAAAGGGTAACGCAAGGCAAGGCACGGTGAGGAAAGGCAAGGCTAATGCACGACAATGCAGGGCTAGGCAATGCACGGCAAGGCAAGGAAAGCATAACGCAAGGCAAGGCACGGTCAGGCGAGGCAAGGCTAATGCACGACAACGCAAGGCTAGGCAGTGCTCGGCAAGGCAAGGAAAGAGTAACGGAAGGAAAGAAAGGCAAGGGAAAGCAAGGGAAGGCAAGGGTAACGGAAGGAACGGCACGGTAAGGGGAAACAAGGCTAAGGCACGACAACGCAGGACTAGGCAATGCACGGCAAGGCAAAGAAAGGGTAACGCAAGGCAAGGCACGGTCAGGCGAGGCAAGGCTAATGCACGACAATGCAAGGCTAGGCAATGCACGGCTAGGCAAGGAAAGAGTAACGGAAGGAGAGGAAGGCAAGGCAAAGCAAGGCAAGGCAAGTGTAACAAAAGGCAAGGCACGGCAAGGGGAAACAAGGGTAAGGCACGGCAACGCACGGCTAGGCAATGCACGGCCAAGCAAGGAAAGGGTAACGCAAGGCAAGGCACGGTGAGGAAAGGCAAGGCTAATGCACGACAATGCAGGGCTAGGCAATGCACGGCAAGGTAAGGAAAGCATAACGCAAGGCAAGGCACGGTCAGGCGAGGCAAGGCTAATGCACGACAACGCAAGGCTAGGCAGTGCTCGTCAAGGCAAGGAAAGAGTAACGGAAGGAAAGAAAGGCAAGGGAAAGCAAGGGAAGGCAAGGGTAACGGAAGGAACGGCACGGTAAGGGGAAACAAGGCTAAGGCACGACAACGCAGGATTAGGCAATGCACGGCAAGGCAAGGAAAGGGTAACCCAAGGCAAGGCACGGTCAGGCGAGGCAAGGCTAAGGCAGGCAACGCAAGGCTAGGCAATGCACGGAAGGCAAGCAAAGAGTAACGGAAGGCAAGGAAGGCAAGGGAAGGCAAAGGTAAAGGAAGGAACGGCACGGTAAGCGGAAACAAGGCTAAGGCACGACAACTCAGGACTAGGCAATGCAAGGCAAGGCAAGGAAAGCATAACGCAAGGCAAGGCACGGTCAGGCGAGGCAAGGCTAATGCACGACAACGCAAGGCTAGGCAATGCACGGCTAGGCAAGGAAAGAGTAACGGAAGGAAAGGAAGGCAAAGCAATGCAAGGCAAGGCAAGTGTAACAAAAGGCACGGCACGGCAAGGGGAAACAAGGGTAAGGCACGACAACGCAAGGCTAGGCAGTGCACGGCAAGGCAAGGAAAGGGTAACGCAAGGCAAGGTACGGTGAGGCAAGGGAAGGCTAATGCACGACAACGCAAGGCTAGGCAGTGCACAGCTAGGCAAGGAAAGAGTAACGGAAGGAAAGGAAGGCAAGGCAAAGAAAGGCAAGGCAAGTGTAACGGAAGGAACGGCACAGCAAGGGGAAACAAGGCTAAGGCATGACAACGCACGGCTAGGCAGTGCACGGCTAGGCAAGGAAAGAGTAACGGAAGGAAAGAAAGGCAAGGGAAAGCAAGGGAAGGCAAGGCTAACGGAAGGAACGGCACGGTACGGGGAAACAAGGCTAAGGCACGACAACGCAGGACTAGGCAATGCACGGCAAGGCAAAGAAAGGGTAACGCAAGGCAAGGCACGGTCAGGCGACGCAAGGCTAAGGCACGACAACGCAAGGCTAGGCAATGCACGGAAGGTAAGTAAAGAGTAACGGAAGGCAAGGAAGGCAAGGGAAAGCAAGGGTAGGCAAGGGCAACGGACGGAACGGCACGTTAAGGGGAAAAAAGCCTAAGGCACGACAACGCAGGACTAGGCAATGCACGGCAAGGCAAGGAAAGGGTAACGCAAGGCAAGGCACGGTCAGGCGAGGCAACGCTAATGCACGAAAAAGCACGGCTAGGCAATGCACGGCTAGGCAAGGAAAGAGTAACGGAAGGAAAGGAAGGCAAAGCAAAGCAAGGCAAGGCAAGTGTAACAAAAGGCACGGCACGGCAAGGGGAAACAGGGGTAAGGCACGACAACGCAAGGCTAGGCAGTGCACGGCAAGGCAAGGAAAGGGTAACGCAAGGCAAGGTACGGTGAGGCAAGGGAAGGCTAATGCACGACAACGCAAGGCTAGGCAGTGCACGGCTAGGCAAGGAAAGAGTAACGGAAGGAAAGGAAGGCAAGGCAAAGAAAGGCAAGGCAAGTGTAACGGAAGGAACGGCACGGTAAGGGGAAACAAGGCTAAGGCACGACAACGCAGGACTACGCAATGCACGGCAAGGCAAGGAAAGGGTAACGGAAGGAGAGGAAGGCAAGGCAAAGAAAGGCAAGGCAAGTGTAACGGAAGGAACGGCACAGCAAGGGGAAACAAGGCTAAGGCACGACAACGCACGGCTAGGCAGTGCACGGATAGGCAAGGAAAGAGTAACGGAAGGAAAGAAAGGCAAGGGAAAGCAAGGGAAGGCAAGGCTAACGGAAGGAACGGCACGGTACGGGGAAACAAGGCTAAGGCACGACAACCAGGACTAGGCAATGCACGGCAAGGCAAAGAAAGGGTAACGCAAGGCAAGGAACCGTCAGGCGACGCAAGGCTAAGGCACGACAACGCAAGGCTAGGCAATGCACGGAAGGTAAGTAAAGAGTAACGGAAGGCAAGGAAGGCAAGGGAAAGCAAGGGTAGGCAAGGGCAACGGACGGAACGGCACGTTATGGGGAAACAAGCCTAAGGCACGACAACGCAGGACTAGGCAATGCCCGGCAAGGCAAGGAAATTGTAACGCAAGGCAATGCACGGTCAGGCGAGGCAAGGCTAATGCACGACAACGCAAGGCTAGGCAGTGCTCGGCAAGGCAAGGAAAGAGTAACGGAAGGAAAGAAAGGCAAGGGAAAGCAAGGGAAGGCAAGGGTAACGGAAGGAACGGCACGGTAAGGGGAAACAAGGCTAAGGCACGACAACGCAGGACTAGGCAATGCACGGCAAGGCAAAGAAATGGTAACGCAAGGCAAGGCACGGTCAGGCGAGGCAAGGCTAATGCACGACAACGCAAGGCTAGGCAATGCACGGCTAGGCAAGGAAAGAGTAACGGAAGGAGAGGAAGGCAAGGCAAAGCAAGGCAAGGCAAGTGTAACAAAAGGCAAGGCACGGCAAGGGCAAACAAGGGTAAGGCACGGCAACGCACGGCTAGGCAATGCACGGCCAAGCAAGGAAAGGGTAACGCAAGGCAAGGCACGGTGAGGAAAGGCAAGGCTAATGCACGACAATGCAGGGCTAGGCAATGCACGGCAAGGCAAGGAAAGCATAACGCAAGGCAAGGCACGGTCAGGCGAGGCAAGGCTAATGCACGACAACGCAAGGCTAGGCAGTGCTCGGCAAGGCAAGGAAAGAGTAACGGAAGGAAAGAAAGGCAAGGGAAAGCAAGGGAAGGCAAGGGTAACGGAAGGAACGGCACGGTAAGGGGAAACAAGGCTAAGGCACGACAACGCAGGACTAGGCAATGCACGGCAAGGCAAAGAAAGGGTAACGCAAGGCAAGGCACGGTCAGGCGAGGCAAGGCTAATGCACGACAATGCAAGGCTAGGCAATGCACGGCTAGGCAAGGAAAGAGTAACGGAAGGAGAGGAAGGCAAGGCAAAGCAAGGCAAGGCAAGTGTAACAAAAGGCAAGGCACGGCAAGGGGAAACAAGGGTAAGGCACGGCAACGCACGGCTAGGCAATGCACGGCCAAGCAAGGAAAGGGTAACGCAAGGCAAGGCACGGTGAGGAAAGGCAAGGCTAATGCACGACAATGCAGGGCTAGGCAATGCACGGCAAGGTAAGGAAAGCATAACGCAAGGCAAGGCACGGTCAGGCGAGGCAAGGCTAATGCACGACAACGCAAGGCTAGGCAGTGCTCGTCAAGGCAAGGAAAGAGTAACGGAAGGAAAGAAAGGCAAGGGAAAGCAAGGGAAGGCAAGGGTAACGGAAGGAACGGCACGGTAAGGGGAAACAAGGCTAAGGCACGACAACGCAGGATTAGGCAATGCACGGCAAGGCAAGGAAAGGGTAACCCAAGGCAAGGCACGGTCAGGCGAGGCAAGGCTAAGGCAGGACAACGCAAGGCTAGGCAATGCACGGAAGGCAAGCAAAGAGTAACGGAAGGCAAGGAAGGCAAGGGAAGGCAAAGGTAAAGGAAGGAACGGCACGGTAAGCGGAAACAAGGCTAAGGCACGACAACTCAGGACTAGGCAATGCAAGGCAAGGCAAGGAAAGCATAACGCAAGGCAAGGCACGGTCAGGCGAGGCAAGGCTAATGCACGACAACGCAAGGCTAGGCAATGCACGGCTAGGCAAGGAAAGAGTAACGGAAGGAAAGGAAGGCAAAGCAAAGCAAGGCAAGGCAAGTGCAACAAAAGGCACGGCACGGCAAGGGGAAACAAGGGTAAGGCACGACAACGCAAGGCTAGGCAGTGCACGGCAAGGCAAGGAAAGAGTAACGGAAGGAAAGAAAGGCAAGGGAAAGCAAGGGAAGGCAAGGCTAACGGAAGGAACGGCACGGTACGGGGAAACAAGGCTAAGGCACGACAACGCAGGACTAGGCAATGCACGGCAAGGCAAAGAAAGGGTAAAGCAAGGCAAGGCACGGTCAGGCGACGCAAGGCTAAGGCACGACAACGCAAGGCTAGGCAATGCACGGAAGGTAAGTAAAGAGTAACGGAAGGCAAGGAAGGCAAGGGAAAGCAAGGGTAGGCAACGGCAACGGACGGAACGGCACGTTAAGGGGAAACAAGCCTAAGGCACGACAACGCAGGACTAGGCAATGCACGGCAAGGCAAGGAAAGGGTAACGCAAGGCAAGGCACGGTCAGGCGAGGCAACGCTAATGCACGAAAAAGCACGGCTAGGCAATGCACGGCAAGGCAAGGAAAGGGTAACGCAAGGCAAGGCACGGTCAGGCGAGGCAAGGCTAAGGCAGGACAACGCAAGGCTAGGCAATGCACGGAAGGCAAGCAAAGAGTAACGGAAGGCAAGGAAGGCAAGGGAAGGCAAAGTTAAAGGAAGGAACGGCACGGTAAGCGGAATCAAGGATAAGGCACGACAACGCACAGCTAGGCAGTGCACGGCTAGGCAAGGAAAGGGAAGGAAAGGAAGGCAAGGCAAAGTAAGGCAAGGCACGTGTAACGGAAGAAACGGCACAGCAAGGGGAAACAAGGCTAAGGCAAGACAACGCACGGCTAGGCAATGCACGGCAAGGGAAGGAAAGGGTAACGCAAGGCAAGGCACGGTCAGGCGAGGCAAGGCTAATGCACGACAACGCAAGGCTAGGCAATGCACGGCTAGGCAATGAAAGAGTAACGGAAGGAAAGGAAGGCAAAGCAATGCAAGGCAAGGCAAGTGTAACAAAAGGCACGGCACGGCAAGGGGAAACAAGGGTAAGGCACGACAACGCAAGGCTAGGCAGTGCACGGCAAGGCAAGGAAAGGGTAACGCAAGGCAAGGTACGGTGAGGCAAGGGAAGGCTAATGCACGACAACGCAAGGCTAGGCAGTGCACAGCTAGGCAAGGAAAGAGTAACGGAAGGAAAGGAAGGCAAGGCAAAGAAAGGCAAGGCAAGTGTAACGGAAGGAACGGCACAGCAAGGGGAAACAAGGCTAAGGCATGACAACGCACGGCTAGGCAGTGCACGGCTAGGCAAGGAAAGAGTAACGGAAGGAAAGAAAGGCAAGGGAAAGCAAGGGAAGGCAAGGCTAACGGAAGGAACGGCACGGTACGGGGAAACAAGGCTAAGGCACGACAACGCAGGACTAGGCAATGCACGGCAAGGCAAAGAAAGGGTAACGCAAAGCAAGGCACGGTCAGGCGACGCAAGGCTAAGGCACGACAACGCAAGGCTAGGCAATGCACGGAAGGTAAGTAAAGAGTAACGGAAGGCAAGGAAGGCAAGGGAAAGCAAGGGTAGGCAAGGGCAACGGACGGAACGGCACGTTAAGGGGAAACAAGCCTAAGGCACGACAACGCAGGACTAGGCAATGCACGGCAAGGCAAGGAAAGGGTAACGCAAGGCAAGGCACGGTCAGGCGAGGCAACGCTAATGCACGAAAAAGCACGGCTAGTCAATGCACGGCTAGGCAAGGAAAGAGTAACGGAAGGAAAGGAAGGCAAAGCAAAGCAAGGCAAGGCAAGTGTAACAAAAGGCACGGCACGGCAAGGGGAAACAGGGGTAAGGCACGACAACGCAAGGCTAGGCAGTGCACGGCTAGGCAAGGAAAGAGTAATGGAAGGAAAGAAAGGCAAGGGAAAGCAAGGGAAGGCAAGGCTAACGGAAGGAACGGCACGGTACGGGGAAACAAGGCTAAGGCACGACAACGCAGGACTAGGCAATGCACGGCAAGGCAAAGAAAGGGTAACGCAAGGCAAGGCACGGTCAGGCGAGGCAACGCTAATGCACGAAAAAGCACGGCTAGGCAATGCATGGCTAGGCAAGGAAAGAGTAACGGAAGGAAAGGAAGGCAAAGCAAAGCAAGGCAAGGCAAGTGTAACAAAAGGCACGGCACGGCAAGGGGAAACAGGGGTAAGGCACGACAACGCAAGGCTAGGCAGTGCACGGCAAGGCAAGGAAAGGGTAACGCAAGGCAAGGTACGGTGAGGCAAGGGAAGGCTAATGCACGACAACGCAAGGCTAGGCAGTGCACAGCTAGGCAAGGAAAGAGTAACGGAAGGAAAGGAAGGCAAGGCAAAGAAAGGCAAGGCAAGTGTAACGGAAGGAACGGCACGGTAAGGGGAAACAAGGCTAAGGCACGACAACGCAGGACTAGGCAATGCACGGCAAGGCAAGGAAAGGGTAACGGAAGGAGAGGAAGGCAAGGCAAAGAAAGGCAAGGCAAGTGTAACGGAAGGAACGGCACAGCAAGGGGAAACAAGGCTAAGGCACGACAACGCACGGCTAGGCAGTGCACGGCTAGGCAAGGAAAGAGTAACGGAAGGAAAGAAAGGCAAGGGAAAGCAAGGGAAGGCAAGGCTAACGGAAGGAACGGCACGGTACGGGGAAACAAGGCTAAGGCACGACAACCAGGACTAGGCAATGCACGGCAAGGCAAAGAAAGGGTAACGCAAGGCAAGGAACCGTCAGGCGACGCAAGGCTAAGGCACGACAACGCAAGGCTAGGCAATGCACGGAAGGTAAGTAAAGAGTAACGGAAGGCAAGGAAGGCAAGGGAAAGCAAGGGTAGGCAAGGGCAACGGACGGAACGGCACGTTATGGGGAAACAAGCCTAAGGCACGACAACGCAGGACTAGGCAATGCCCGGCAAGGCAAGGAAATTGTAACGCAAGGCAATGCACGGTCAGGCGAGGCAAGGCTAATGCACGACAACGCAAGGCTAGGCAGTGCTCGGCAAGGCAAGGAAAGAGTAACGGAAGGAAAGAAAGGCAAGGGAAAGCAAGGGAAGGCAAGGGTAACGGAAGGAACGGCACGGTAAGGGGAAACAAGGCTAAGGCACGACAACGCAGGACTAGGCAATGCACGGCAAGGCAAAGAAATGGTAACGCAAGGCAAGGCACGGTCAGGCGAGGCAAGGCTAATGCACGACAACGCAAGGCTAGGCAATGCACGGCTAGGCAAGGAAAGAGTAACGGAAGGAGAGGAAGGCAAGGCAAAGCAAGGCAAGGCAAGTGTAACAAAAGGCAAGGCACGGCAAGGGCAAACAAGGGTAAGGCACGGCAACGCACGGCTAGGCAATGCACGGCCAAGCAAGGAAAGGGTAACGCAAGGCAAGGCACGGTGAGGAAAGGCAAGGCTAATGCACGACAATGCAGGGCTAGGCAATGCACGGCAAGGCAAGGAAAGCATAACGCAAGGCAAGGCACGGTCAGGCGAGGCAAGGCTAATGCACGACAACGCAAGGCTAGGCAGTGCTCGGCAAGGCAAGGAAAGAGTAACGGAAGGAAAGAAAGGCAAGGGAAAGCAAGGGAAGGCAAGGGTAACGGAAGGAACGGCACGGTAAGGGGAAACAAGGCTAAGGCACGACAACGCAGGACTAGGCAATGCACGGCAAGGCAAAGAAAGGGTAACGCAAGGCAAGGCACGGTCAGGCGAGGCAAGGCTAATGCACGACAATGCAAGGCTAGGCAATGCACGGCTAGGCAAGGAAAGAGTAACGGAAGGAGAGGAAGGCAAGGCAAAGCAAGGCAAGGCAAGTGTAACAAAAGGCAAGGCACGGCAAGGGGAAACAAGGGTAAGGCACGGCAACGCACGGCTAGGCAATGCACGGCCAAGCAAGGAAAGGGTAACGCAAGGCAAGGCACGGTGAGGAAAGGCAAGGCTAATGCACGACAATGCAGGGCTAGGCAATGCACGGCAAGGTAAGGAAAGCATAACGCAAGGCAAGGCACGGTCAGGCGAGGCAAGGCTAATGCACGACAACGCAAGGCTAGGCAGTGCTCGTCAAGGCAAGGAAAGAGTAACGGAAGGAAAGAAAGGCAAGGGAAAGCAAGGGAAGGCAAGGGTAACGGAAGGAACGGCACGGTAAGGGGAAACAAGGCTAAGGCACGACAACGCAGGATTAGGCAATGCACGGCAAGGCAAGGAAAGGGTAACCCAAGGCAAGGCACGGTCAGGCGAGGCAAGGCTAAGGCAGGACAACGCAAGGCTAGGCAATGCACGGAAGGCAAGCAAAGAGTAACGGAAGGCAAGGAAGGCAAGGGAAGGCAAAGGTAAAGGAAGGAACGGCACGGTAAGCGGAAACAAGGCTAAGGCACGACAACTCAGGACTAGGCAATGCAAGGCAAGGCAAGGAAAGCATAACGCAAGGCAAGGCACGGTCAGGCGAGGCAAGGCTAATGCACGACAACGCAAGGCTAGGCAATGCACGGCTAGGCAAGGAAAGAGTAACGGAAGGAAAGGAAGGCAAAGCAATGCAAGGCAAGGCAAGTGTAACAAAAGGCACGGCACGGCAAGGGGAAACAAGGGTAAGGCACGACAACGCAAGGCTAGGCAGTGCACGGCAAGGCAAGGAAAGGGTAACGCAAGGCAAGGTACGGTGAGGCAAGGGAAGGCTAATGCACGACAACGCAAGGCTAGGCAGTGCACAGCTAGGCAAGGAAAGAGTAACGGAAGGAAAGGAAGGCAAGGCAAAGAAAGGCAAGGCAAGTGTAACGGAAGGAACGGCACAGCAAGGGGAAACAAGGCTAAGGCATGACAACGCACGGCTAGGCAGTGCACGGCTAGGCAAGGAAAGAGTAACGGAAGGAAAGAAAGGCAAGGGAAAGCAAGGGAAGGCAAGGCTAACGGAAGGAACGGCACGGTACGGGGAAACAAGGCTAAGGCACGACAACGCAGGACTAGGCAATGCACGGCAAGGCAAAGAAAGGGTAACGCAAGGCAAGGCACGGTCAGGCGACGCAAGGCTAAGGCACGACAACGCAAGGCTAGGCAATGCACGGAAGGTAAGTAAAGAGTAACGGAAGGCAAGGAAGGCAAGGGAAAGCAAGGGTAGGCAAGGGCAACGGACGGAACGGCACGTTAAGGGGAAAAAAGCCTAAGGCACGACAACGCAGGACTAGGCAATGCACGGCAAGGCAAGGAAAGGGTAACGCAAGGCAAGGCACGGTCAGGCGAGGCAACGCTAATGCACGAAAAAGCACGGCTAGGCAATGCACGGCTAGGCAAGGAAAGAGTAACGGAAGGAAAGGAAGGCAAAGCAAAGCAAGGCAAGGCAAGTGTAACAAAAGGCACGGCACGGCAAGGGGAAACAGGGGTAAGGCACGACAACGCAAGGCTAGGCAGTGCACGGCAAGGCAAGGAAAGGGTAACGCAAGGCAAGGTACGGTGAGGCAAGGGAAGGCTAATGCACGACAACGCAAGGCTAGGCAGTGCACGGCTAGGCAAGGAAAGAGTAACGGAAGGAAAGGAAGGCAAGGCAAAGAAAGGCAAGGCAAGTGTAACGGAAGGAACGGCACGGTAAGGGGAAACAAGGCTAAGGCACGACAACGCAGGACTACGCAATGCACGGCAAGGCAAGGAAAGGGTAACGGAAGGAGAGGAAGGCAAGGCAAAGAAAGGCAAGGCAAGTGTAACGGAAGGAACGGCACAGCAAGGGGAAACAAGGCTAAGGCACGACAACGCACGGCTAGGCAGTGCACGGATAGGCAAGGAAAGAGTAACGGAAGGAAAGAAAGGCAAGGGAAAGCAAGGGAAGGCAAGGCTAACGGAAGGAACGGCACGGTACGGGGAAACAAGGCTAAGGCACGACAACCAGGACTAGGCAATGCACGGCAAGGCAAAGAAAGGGTAACGCAAGGCAAGGAACCGTCAGGCGACGCAAGGCTAAGGCACGACAACGCAAGGCTAGGCAATGCACGGAAGGTAAGTAAAGAGTAACGGAAGGCAAGGAAGGCAAGGGAAAGCAAGGGTAGGCAAGGGCAACGGACGGAACGGCACGTTATGGGGAAACAAGCCTAAGGCACGACAACGCAGGACTAGGCAATGCCCGGCAAGGCAAGGAAATTGTAACGCAAGGCAATGCACGGTCAGGCGAGGCAAGGCTAATGCACGACAACGCAAGGCTAGGCAGTGCTCGGCAAGGCAAGGAAAGAGTAACGGAAGGAAAGAAAGGCAAGGGAAAGCAAGGGAAGGCAAGGGTAACGGAAGGAACGGCACGGTAAGGGGAAACAAGGCTAAGGCACGACAACGCAGGACTAGGCAATGCACGGCAAGGCAAAGAAATGGTAACGCAAGGCAAGGCACGGTCAGGCGAGGCAAGGCTAATGCACGACAACGCAAGGCTAGGCAATGCACGGCTAGGCAAGGAAAGAGTAACGGAAGGAGAGGAAGGCAAGGCAAAGCAAGGCAAGGCAAGTGTAACAAAAGGCAAGGCACGGCAAGGGCAAACAAGGGTAAGGCACGGCAACGCACGGCTAGGCAATGCACGGCCAAGCAAGGAAAGGGTAACGCAAGGCAAGGCACGGTGAGGAAAGGCAAGGCTAATGCACGACAATGCAGGGCTAGGCAATGCACGGCAAGGCAAGGAAAGCATAACGCAAGGCAAGGCACGGTCAGGCGAGGCAAGGCTAATGCACGACAACGCAAGGCTAGGCAGTGCTCGGCAAGGCAAGGAAAGAGTAACGGAAGGAAAGAAAGGCAAGGGAAAGCAAGGGAAGGCAAGGGTAACGGAAGGAACGGCACGGTAAGGGGAAACAAGGCTAAGGCACGACAACGCAGGACTAGGCAATGCACGGCAAGGCAAAGAAAGGGTAACGCAAGGCAAGGCACGGTCAGGCGAGGCAAGGCTAATGCACGACAATGCAAGGCTAGGCAATGCACGGCTAGGCAAGGAAAGAGTAACGGAAGGCAAGGAAGGCAAGGGAAGGCAAAGGTAAAGGAAGGAACGGCACGGTAAGCGGAAACAAGGCTAAGGCACGACAACTCAGGACTAGGCAATGCAAGGCAAGGCAAGGAAAGCATAACGCAAGGCAAGGCACGGTCAGGCGAGGCAAGGCTAATGCACGACAACGCAAGGCTAGGCAATGCACGGCTAGGCAAGGAAAGAGTAACGGAAGGAAAGGAAGGCAAAGCAAAGCAAGGCAAGGCAAGTGCAACAAAAGGCACGGCACGGCAAGGGGAAACAAGGGTAAGGCACGACAACGCAAGGCTAGGCAGTGCACGGCAAGGCAAGGAAAGAGTAACGGAAGGAAAGAAAGGCAAGGGAAAGCAAGGGAAGGCAAGGCTAACGGAAGGAACGGCACGGTACGGGGAAACAAGGCTAAGGCACGACAACGCAGGACTAGGCAATGCACGGCAAGGCAAAGAAAGGGTAAAGCAAGGCAAGGCACGGTCAGGCGACGCAAGGCTAAGGCACGACAACGCAAGGCTAGGCAATGCACGGAAGGTAAGTAAAGAGTAACGGAAGGCAAGGAAGGCAAGGGAAAGCAAGGGTAGGCAACGGCAACGGACGGAACGGCACGTTAAGGGGAAACAAGCCTAAGGCACGACAACGCAGGACTAGGCAATGCACGGCAAGGCAAGGAAAGGGTAACGCAAGGCAAGGCACGGTCAGGCGAGGCAACGCTAATGCACGAAAAAGCACGGCTAGGCAATGCACGGCAAGGCAAGGAAAGGGTAACGCAAGGCAAGGCACGGTCAGGCGAGGCAAGGCTAAGGCAGGACAACGCAAGGCTAGGCAATGCACGGAAGGCAAGCAAAGAGTAACGGAAGGCAAGGAAGGCAAGGGAAGGCAAAGGTAAAGGAAGGAACGGCACGGTAAGCGGAATCAAGGATAAGGCACGACAACGCACAGCTAGGCAGTGCACGGCTAGGCAAGGAAAGGGAAGGAAAGGAAGGCAAGGCAAAGTAAGGCAAGGCACGTGTAACGGAAGAAACGGCACAGCAAGGGGAAACAAGGCTAAGGCAAGACAACGCACGGCTAGGCAATGCACGGCAAGGGAAGGAAAGGGTAACGCAAGGCAAGGCACGGTCAGGCGAGGCAAGGCTAATGCACGACAACGCAAGGCTAGGCAATGCACGGCTAGGCAATGAAAGAGTAACGGAAGGAAAGGAAGGCAAAGCAATGCAAGGCAAGGCAAGTGTAACAAAAGGCACGGCACGGCAAGGGGAAACAAGGGTAAGGCACGACAACGCAAGGCTAGGCAGTGCACGGCAAGGCAAGGAAAGGGTAACGCAAGGCAAGGTACGGTGAGGCAAGGGAAGGCTAATGCACGACAACGCAAGGCTAGGCAGTGCACAGCTAGGCAAGGAAAGAGTAACGGAAGGAAAGGAAGGCAAGGCAAAGAAAGGCAAGGCAAGTGTAACGGAAGGAACGGCACAGCAAGGGGAAACAAGGCTAAGGCATGACAACGCACGGCTAGGCAGTGCACGGCTAGGCAAGGAAAGAGTAACGGAAGGAAAGAAAGGCAAGGGAAAGCAAGGGAAGGCAAGGCTAACGGAAGGAACGGCACGGTACGGGGAAACAAGGCTAAGGCACGACAACGCAGGACTAGGCAATGCACGGCAAGGCAAAGAAAGGGTAACGCAAAGCAAGGCACGGTCAGGCGACGCAAGGCTAAGGCACGACAACGCAAGGCTAGGCAATGCACGGAAGGTAAGTAAAGAGTAACGGAAGGCAAGGAAGGCAAGGGAAAGCAAGGGTAGGCAAGGGCAACGGACGGAACGGCACGTTAAGGGGAAACAAGCCTAAGGCACGACAACGCAGGACTAGGCAATGCACGGCAAGGCAAGGAAAGGGTAACGCAAGGCAAGGCACGGTCAGGCGAGGCAACGTTAATGCACGAAAAAGCACGGCTAGTCAATGCACGGCTAGGCAAGGAAAGAGTAACGGAAGGAAAGGAAGGCAAAGCAAAGCAAGGCAAGGCAAGTGTAACAAAAGGCACGGCACGGCAAGGGGAAACAGGGGTAAGGCACGACAACGCAAGGCTAGGCAGTGCACGGCTAGGCAAGGAAAGAGTAATGGAAGGAAAGAAAGGCAAGGGAAAGCAAGGGAAGGCAAGGCTAACGGAAGGAACGGCACGGTAAGGGGAAACAAGGCTAAGGCACGACAACGCAGGACTAGGCAATGCACGGCAAGGCAAAGAAAGGGTAACGCAAGGCAAGGCACGGTCAGGCGAGGCAACGCTAATGCACGAAAAAGCACGGCTAGGCAATGCATGGCTAGGCAAGGAAAGAGTAACGGAAGGAAAGGAAGGCAAAGCAAAGCAAGGCAAGGCAAGTGTAACAAAAGGCACGGCACGGCAAGGGGAAACAGGGGTAAGGCACGACAACGCAAGGCTAGGCAGTGCACGGCAAGGCAAGGAAAGGGTAACGCAAGGCAAGGTACGGTGAGGCAAGGGAAGGCTAATGCACGACAACGCAAGGCTAGGCAGTGCACGGCTAGGCAAGGAAAGAGTAACGGAAGGCAAGGAAGGCAAGGGAAAGCAAGGGTAGGCAAGGGCAACGGACGGAACGGCACGTTAAGGGGAAACAAGCCTAAGGCACGACAACGCAGGACTAGGCAATGCACGGCAAGGCAAAGAAAGGGTAACGCAAGGCAATGCACGGTCAGGCGAGGCAAGGCTAATGCACGACAACGCAAGGCTAGGCAGTGCTCGGCAAGGCAAGGAAAGAGTAACGGAAGGAAAGAAAGGCAAGGGAAAGCAAGGGAAGGCAAGGGTAACGGAAGGAACGGCACGCTAAGGGGAAACAAGGCTAAGGCACGACAACGCAGGACTAGGCAATGCACGGCAAGGCAAGGAAAGGGTAACGCAAGGCAAGGCACGGTCAGGCGAGGCAACGCTAATGCACGAAAAAGCACGGCTAGGCAATGCACGGCAAGGCAAGGAAAGGGTAACGCAAGGCAAGGCACGTTCAGGCGAGGCAAGGCTAATGCACGACAACGCAAGGCTAGGCAATGCACGGCAAGGCAAGGAAAGAGTAACGCAAGGCAATGCACGGTCAGGCGAGGCAAGGCTAAGGCACGACAACGCAAGGCTAGGCAGTGCTCGGCAAGGCAAGGAAAGAGTAACGGAAGGAAAGAAAGGCAAGGGAAAGCAAGGGAAGGCAAGGGTAACGGAAGGAACGGCACGGTAAGGGGAAACAAGGCTAAGGCACGACAACGCAGGACTAGGCAATGCACGGCAAGGCAAAGAAAGCGTAACGCAAGGCAAGGCACGGTCAGGCGAGGCAAGGCTAATGCACGACAACGCAAGGCTAGGCAATGCACGGCTAGGCAAGGAAAGAGTAACGGAAGGAGAGGAAGGCAAGGCAAAGCAAGGCAAGGCAAGTGTAACAAAAGGCAAGGCACGGCAAGGGGAAACAAGGGTAAGGCACGGCAACGCACGGCTAGGCAATGCACGGCCAAGCAAGGAAAGGGTAACGCAAGGCAAGGCACGGTGAGGAAAGGCAAGGCTAATGCACGACAATGCAGGGCTAGGCAATGCACGGCAAGGTAAGGAAAGCATAACGCAAGGCAAGGCACGGTCAGGCGAGGCAAGGCTAATGCACGACAATGCAAGGCTAGGCAGTGCTCGGCAAGGCAAGGAAAGAGTAACGGAAGGAAAGAAAGGCAAGGGAAAGCAAGGGAAGGCAAGGGTAACGGAAGGAACGGCACGGTAAGGGGAAACAAGGCTAAGGCACGACAACGCAGGATTAGGCAATGCACGGCAAGGCAAGGAAAGGGTAACCCAAAGCAAGGCACGGTCAGGCGAGGCAAGGCTAAGGCAGGACAACGCAAGGCTAGGCAATGCACGGAAGGCAAGCAAAGAGTAACGGAAGGCAAGGAAGGCAAGGGAAGGCAAAGGTAAAGGAAGGAACGGCACGGTAAGCGGAAACAAGGCTAAGGCACGACAACTGTGGACTAGGCAATGCAAGGCAAGGCAAGGAAAGGGAAACGCAAGGCAAGGCACGGTCAGGCGAGGCAAGGCTAATGCACGACAACGCAAGGCTAGGCAATGCACGGCTAGGCAAGGAAAGAGTAACGGACGGAAAGGAAGGCAAGGCAAAGAAAGGCAAGGCAAGTGTAACGGAAGGAACGGCACAGCAAGGGGAAACAAGGCTAAGGCACGACAACGCACGGCTAGGCAGTGCACGGCTAGGCAAGGAAAGAGTAACGGAAGGAAAGAAAGGCAAGGGAAAGCAAGGGAAGGCAAGGCTAACGGAAGGAACGGCACGGTACGGGGAAACAAGGCTAAGGCACGACAACGCAGGACTAGGCAATGCACGGCAAGGCAAAGAAAGGGTAACGCAAGGCAAGGCACGGTCAGGCGACGCAAGGCTAAGGCACGACAACGCAAGGCTAGGCAATGCACGGAAGGTAAGTAAAGAGTAACGGAAGGCAAGGAAGGCAAGGGAAAGCAAGGGTAGGCAAGGGCAACGGACGGAACGGCACGTTAAGGGGAAACAAGCCTAAGGCACGACAACGCAGGACTAGGCAATGCACGGCAAGGCAAGGAAAGGGTAACGCAAGGCAAGGCACGTTCAGGCGAGGCAACGCTAATGCACGAAAAAGCACGGCTAGGCAATGCACGGCAAGGCAAGGAAAGGGTAACGCAAGGCAAGGCACGGTCAGGCGAGGCAAGGCTAATGCACGACAACGCAAGGCTAGGCAATGCACGGCAAGGCAAGGAAAGAGTAACGCAAGGCAATGCACGGTCAGGCGAGGCAAGGCTAAGGCACTACAACGCAAGGCTAGGCAATGCACGGCTAGGCAAGGAAAGAGTAACGGAAGGAGAGGAAGGCAAGGCAAAGCAAGGCAAGGCAAGTGTAACAAAAGGCAAGGCACGGCAAGGGGAAACAAGGGTAAGGCACGGCAACGCACGGCTAGGCAATGTACGGCCAAGCAAGGAAAGGGTAACGCAAGGCAAGGCACGGTGAGGAAAGGCAAGGCTAATGCACGACAATGCAGGGCTAGGCAATGCACGGCAAGGCAAGGAAAGCATAACGCAAGGCAAGGCACGGTCAGGCGAGGCAAGGCTAATGCACGACAACGCAAGGCTAGGCAGTGCTCGGCAAGGCAAGGAAAGAGTAACGGAAGGAAAGAAAGGCAAGGGAAAGCAAGGGAAGGCAAGGGTAACGGAAGGAACGGCACGGTAAGGGGAAACAAGGCTAAGGCACGACAACGCAGGACTAGGCAATGCACGGCAAGGCAAGGAAAGGGTAACGCAAGGCAAGGCACGGTCAGGCGAGGCAAGGCTAAGGCAGGACAACGCAAGATTAGGCAATGCACGGAAGGCAAGCAAAGTGTAACGGAAGGCAAGGAAGGCAAGGGAAGGGAAAGGTAAAGGAAGGAACGGCACGGTAAGCGGAAACAAGGCTAAGGCACGACAACGCACGGCTAGGCAGTGCACGGCTAGGCAAGGAAAGGGAAGGAAAGGAAGGCAAGGCAAAGTAAGGCAAGGCACGTGTAACGGAAGAAACGGCACAGCAAGGGGAAACAAGGCTAAGGCAAGACAACGCACGGCTAGGCAATGCACGGCAAGGGAAGGAAAGGGTAACGCAAGGCAAGGCACGGTCAGGCGAGGCAAGGCTAATGCACGACAACGCAAGGCTAGGCAATGCACGGCTAGGCAAGGAAAGAGTAACGGAAGGAAAGGAAGGCAAAGCAATGCAAGGCAAGGCAAGTGTAACAAAAGGCACGGCACGGCAAGGGGAAACAAGGGTAAGGCACGACAACGCAAGGCTAGGCAGTGCACGGCAAGGCAAGGAAAGGGTAACGCAAGGCAAGGTACGGTGAGGCAAGGGAAGGCTAAGGCACGACAACGCAAGGCTAGGCAATGCACGGAAGGTAAGTAAAGAGTAACGGAAGGCAAGGAAGGCAAGGGAAAGCAAGGGAAGGCAAGGGCAACGGACGGACCGGCACGTTAAGGGGAAACAAGCCTAAGGCACGACAACGCAGGACTAGGCAATGCACGGCAAGGCAAGGAAAGGGTAACGCAAGGCAAGGCACGGTCAGGCGAGGCAACGCTAATGCACGAAAAAGCACGGCTAGGCAATGCACGGCAAGGCAAGGAAAGGGTAACGCAAGGCAAGGCACGGTCAGGCGAGGCAAGGCTAATGCACGACAACGCAAGGCTAGGCAATGCACGGCAAGGCAAGGAAAGGGTAACGCAAGGCAATGCACGGTCAGGCGAGGCAAGGCTAATGCACGACAACGCAAGGCTAGGCAGTGCTCGGCAAGGCAAGGAAAGAGTAACGGAAGGAAAGAAAGGCAAGGGAAAGCAAGGGAAGGCAAGGGTAACGGAAGGAACGGCACGGTAAGGGGAAACAAGGCTAAGGCACGACAACGCAGGACTAGGCAATGCACGGCAAGGCAAAGAAAGGGTAACGGAAGGAGAGGAAGGCAAGGCAAAGCAAGCCAAGGCAAGTGTAACAAAAGGCAAGGCACGGCAAGGGGAAACAAAGGTAAGGCACGGCAACGCACGGCTAGGCAATGCACGGCCAAGCAAGGAAAGGGTAACGCAAGGCAAGGCACGGTGAGGAAAGGCAAGGCTAATGCACGACAATGCAGGGCTAGGCAATGCACGGCAAGGGAAGGAAAGCATAACGCAAGGCAAGGCACGGTCAGGCGAGGCAAGGCTAATGCACGACAACGCAAGGCTAGGCAGTGCTCGGCAAGGCAAGGAAAGAGTAACGGAAGGAAAGAAAGGCAAGGGAAAGCAAGGGAAGGCAAGGGTAACGGAAGGAACGGCACGGTAAGGGGAAACAAGGCTAAGGCACGACAACGCAGGACTAGGCAATGCACGGCAAGGCAAAGAAAGCGTAACGCAAGGCAAGGCACGGTCAGGCGAGGCAAGGCTAAGGCAGGACAACGCAAGGCTAGGCAATGCACGGAAGGCAAGCAAAGAGTAACGGAAGGCAAGGAAGGCAAGGGAAGGCAAAGGTAAAGGAAGGAACGGCACGGTAAGCGGAAACAAGGCTAAGGCACGACAACTCAGGACTAGGCAATGCAAGGCAAGGCAAGGAAAGGGTAACGCAAGGCAAGGCACGGTCAGGCGAGGCAAGGCTAATGCACGACAACGCAAGGCTAGGCAATGCACGGCTAGGCAAGGAAAGAGTAACGGAAGGAAAGGAAGGCAAGGCAAAGAAAGGCAAGGCAAGTGTAACGGAAGGAACGGCACAGCAAGGGGAAACAAGGCTAAGGCACGACAACGCACGGCTAGGCAGTGCACGGCTAGGCAAGGAAAGAGTAACGGAAGGAAAGAAAGGCAAGGGAAAGCAAGGGAAGGCAAGGCTAACGGAAGGAACGGCACGGTACGGGGAAACAAGGCTAAGGCACGACAACGCAGGACTAGGCAATGCACGGCAAGGCAAAGAAAGGGTAACGCAAGGCAAGGCACGGTCAGGCGACGCAAGGCTAATGCACGAAAAAGCACGGCTAGGCAATGCACGGCAAGGCAAGTAAAGGGTAACGCAAGGCAAGGCACGGTCAGGTGAGGCAAGGCTAATGCACGACAACGCAAGGCTAGGCAATGCACGGCAAGGCAAGGAAAGGGTAATGCAAGGCAATGCACGGTCAGGCGAGGCAAGGCTAATGCACGACAACGCAAGGCTAGGCAGTGCTCGGCAAGGCAAGGGAAGAGTAACGGAAGGAGAGGAAGGCAAGGCAAAGCAAGGCAAGGCAAGTGTAACAAAAGGCAAGGCACGGTAAGGGGAAACAAGGGTAAGGCACGGCAACGCACGGCTAGGCAATGCACGGCCAAGCAAGGAAAGGGTAACGCAAGGCAAGGCACGGTGAGGAAAGGCAAGGCTAATGCACGACAATGCAGGGCTAGGCAATGCACGGCAAGGCAAGGAAAGCATAACGCAAGGCAAGGCACGGTCAGGCGAGGCAAGGCTAATGCACGACAACGCAAGGGTAGGCAGTGTTCGGCAAGGCAAGGAAAGAGTAACGGAAGGAAAGAAAGGCAAGGGAAAGCAAGGGAAGGCAAGGGTAACGGAAGCAACGGCACGGTAAGGGGAAACAAGGCTAAGGCACGACAACGCAGGACTAGGCAATGCACGGCAAGGCAAGGAAAGGGTAACGCAAGGCAAGGCACGGTCAGGCGAGGCAACGCTAATGCACGAAAAAGCACGGCTAGGCAATGCACGGCAAGGCAAGGAAAGGGTAACGCAAGGCAAGGCACGGTCAGGCGAGGCAAGGCTAATGCACGACAACGCAAGGCTAGGCAATGCACGGCAAGGCAAGGAAAGGGTAACGCAAGGCAATGCACGGTCAGGTGAGGCAAGGCTAATGCACGACAACGCAAGGCTAGGCAGTGCTCGGCAAGGGAAAGAAAGAGTAACGGAAGGAAAGAAAGGCAAGGGAAAGCAAGGGAAGGCAAGGGTAACGGAAGGAACGGCACGGTCAGGCGAGGCAAGGCTAATGCACGACAACGCAAGGCTAGGCAATGCACGGCTAGGCAAGGAAAGAGTAACGGAAGGAAAGGAAGGCAAAGCAAAGCAAGGCAAGGCAAGTGTAACAAAAGGCACGGCACGGCAAGGGGAAACAAGGGTAAGGCACGACAACGCAAGGCTAGGCAGTGCACGGCAAGGCAAGGAAAGGGTAACGCAAGGCAAGGTACGGTGAGGCAAGGGAAGGCTAATGCACGACAACGCAAGGCTAGGCAGTGCACGGCTAGGCAAGGAAAGAGTAACGGAAGGAAAGGAAGGCAAGGCAAAGAAAGGCAAGGCAAGTGTAACGGAAGGAACGGCACAGCAAGGGGAAACAAGGCTAAGGCACGACAACGCACGGCTAGGCAGTGCACGGCTAGGCAAGGAAAGAGTAACGGAAGGAAAGAAAGGCAAGGGAAAGCAAGGGAAGGCAAGGCTAACGGAAGGAACGGCACGGTACGGGGAAACAAGGCTAAGGCACGACAACGCAGGACTAGGCAATGCACGGCAAGGCAAAGAAAGGGTAACGCAAGGCAAGGCACGGTCAGGCGACGCAAGGCTAAGGCACGACAACGCAAGGCTAGGCAATGCACGGAAGGTAAGTAAAGAGTATCGGAAGGCAAGGAAGGAAAGGGAAAGCAAGGGTAGGCAAGGGCAACGGACGGAACGGCACGTTAAGCAGAAATAAGCCTAAGGCACGACAACGCAGGACTAGGCAATGCACGGCAAGGCAAGGAAAGGGTAACGCAAGGCAAGGCACGGTCAGGCGAGGCAAGGCTAATGCACGACAACGCAAGGCTAGGCAGTGCTCGGCAAGGCAAGGAAAGAGTAACGGAAGGAAAGAAAGGCAAGGGAAAGCAAGGGAAGGCAAGGGTAACGGAAGGAACGGCACGGTAAGGGGAAACAAGGCTAAGGCACGACAACGCAGGACTAGGCAATGCACGGCAAGGCAAGGAAAGGGTAACGGAAGGAAAGGAAGGCAAGGCAAAGAAAGGCAAGGCAAGTGTAACGGAAGGAACGGCACAGCAAGGGGAAACAAGGCTAAGGCACGACAACCCACGGCTAGGCAGTGCACGGCTAGGCAAGGAAAGAGTAACGGAAGGAAAGAAAGGCAAGGGAAAGCAAGGGAAGGCAAGGCTAACGGAAGGAACGGCACGGTACGGGGAAAAAAGGCTAAGGCACGACAACGCAGGACTAGGCAATGCACGGCAAGGCAAAGAAAGGGTAAAGCAAGGCAAGGCACGGTCAGGCGACGCAAGGCTAAGGCACGACAACGCAAGGCTAGGCAATGCACGGAAGGTAAGTAAAGAGTAACGGAAGGCAAGGAAGGCAAGGGAAAGCAAGGGTAGGCAAGGGCAACGGACGGAACGGCACGTTAAGGGGAAACAAGCCTAAGGCACGACAACGCAGGACTAGGCAATGCACGGCAAGGCAAGGAAAGGGTAACGCAAGGCAAGGCACGGTCAGGCGAGGCAACGCTAATGCACGAAAAAGCACGGCTAGGCAATGCACGGCAAGGCAAGGAAAGGGTAACGCAAGGCAAGGCACGGTCAGGCGAGGCAAGGCTAATGCACGACAACGCAAGGCTAGGCAATGCACGGCAAGGCAAGGAAAGAGTAACGCAAGGCAATGCACGGTCAGGCGAGGCAAGGCTAAGGCACGACAACGCAAGGCTAGGCAGTGCTCGGCAAGGCAAGGAAAGAGTAACGGAAGGAAAGAAAGGCAAGGGAAAGCAAGGGAAGGCAAGGGTAACGGAAGGAACGGCACGGTAAGGGGAAACAAGGCTAAGGCACGACAACGCAGGACTAGGCAATGCACGGCAAGGCAAAGAAAGCGTAACGCAAGGCAAGGCACGTTCAGGCGAGGCAAGGCTAATGCACGACAACGCAAGGCTAGGCAATGCACGGCTAGGCAAGGAAAGAGTAACGGAAGGAGAGGAAGGCAAGGCAAAGCAAGGCAAGGCAAGTGTAACAAAAGGCAAGGCACGGCAAGGGGAAACAAGGGTAAGGCACGGCAACGCACGGCTAGGCAATGCACGGCCAAGCAAGGAAAGGGTAACGCAAGGCAAGGCACGGTGAGGAAAGGCAAGGCTAATGCACGACAATGCAGGGCTAGGCAATGCACGGCAAGGTAAGGAAAGCATAACGCAAGGCAAGGCACGGTCAGGCGAGGCAAGGCTAATGCACGACAACGCAAGGCTAGGCAGTGCTCGGCAAGGCAAGGAAAGAGTAACGGAAGGAAAGAAAGGCAAGGGAAAGCAAGGGAAGGCAAGGGTAACGGAAGGAACGGCACGGTAAGGGGAAACAAGGCTAAGGCACGACAACGCAGGATTAGGCAATGCACGGCAAGGCAAGGAAAGGGTAACGCAAGGCAAGGCACGGTCAGGCGAGGCAAGGCTAAGGCAGGACAACGCAAGGCTAGGCAATGCACGGAAGGCAAGCAAAGAGTAACGGAAGGCAAGGAAGGCAAGGGAAGGCAAAGGTAAAGGAAGGAACGGCACGGTAAGCGTAAACAAGGCTAAGGCACGACAACTCAGGACTAGGCAATGCAAGGCAAGGCAAGGAAAGGGTAACGCAAGGCAAGGCACGGTCAGGCGAGGCAAGGCTAATGCACGACAACGCAAGGCTAGGCAATGCACGGCTAGGCAAGGAAAGAGTAACGGAAGGAAAGGAAGGCAAGGCAAAGAAAGGCAAGGCAAGTGTAACGGAAGGAACGGCACAGCAAGGGGAAACAAGGCTAAGGCACGACAACGCACGGCTAGGCAGTGCACGGCTAGGCAAGGAAAGAGTAACGGAAGGAAAGAAAGGCAAGGGAAAGCAAGGGAAGGCAAGGCTAACGGAAGGAACGGCACGGTACGGGGAAACAAGGCTAAGGCACGACAACGCAGGACTAGGCAATGCACGGCAAGGCAAAGAAAGGGTAACGCAAGGCAAGGCACGGTCAGGCGACGCAAGGCTAAGGCACGACAACGCAAGGCTAGGCAATGCACGGAAGGTAAGTAAAGAGTATCGGAAGGCAAGGAAGGCAAGGGAAAGCAAGGATAGGCAAGGGCAACGGACGGAACGGCACGTTAAGGGGAAATAAGCCTAAGGCACGACAACGCAGGACTAGGCAATGCACGGCAAGGCAAGGAAAGGGTAACGCAAGGCAAGGCACGGTCAGGCGAGGCAAGGCTAATGCACGACAACGCAAGGCTAGGCAGTGCTCGGCAAGGCAAGGAAAGAGTAACGGAAGGAAAGAAAGGCAAGGGAAAGAAAGGGAAGGCAAGGGTAACGGAAGGAACGGCACGGTAAGGGGAAACAAGGCTAAGGCACGACAACGCAGGACTAGGCAATGCACGGCAAGGCAAGGAAAGGGTAACGCAAGGCAAGGCACGGTCAGGCGAGGCAAGGCTAATGCACGACAACGCAAGGCTAGGCAATGCACGGCTAGGCAAGGAAAGAGTAACGGAAGGAAAGGAAGGCAAAGCAATGCAAGGCAAGGCAAGTGTAACAAAAGGCACGGCACGGCAAGGGGAAACAAGGGTAAGGCACGACAACGCAAGGCTAGGCAGTGCACGGCAAGGCAAGGAAAGGGTAACGCAAGGCAAGGTACGGTGAGGCAAGGGAAGGCTAATGCACGACAACGCAAGGCTAGGCAGTGCACAGCTAGGCAAGGAAAGAGTAACGGAAGGAAAGGAAGGCAAGGCAAAGAAAGGCAAGGCAAGTGTAACGGAAGGAACGGCACAGCAAGGGGAAACAAGGCTAAGGCATGACAACGCACGGCTAGGCAGTGCACGGCTAGGCAAGGAAAGAGTAACGGAAGGAAAGAAAGGCAAGGGAAAGCAAGGGAAGGCAAGGCTAACGGAAGGAACGGCACGGTACGGGGAAACAAGGCTAAGGCACGACAACGCAGGACTAGGCAATGCACGGCAAGGCAAAGAAAGGGTAACGCAAGGCAAGGCACGGTCAGGCGACGCAAGGCTAAGGCACGACAACGCAAGGCTAGGCAATGCACGGAAGGTAAGTAAAGAGTAACGGAAGGCAAGGAAGGCAAGGGAAAGCAAGGGTAGGCAAGGGCAACGGACGGAACGGCACGTTAAGGGGAAACAAGCCTAAGGCACGACAACGCAGGACTAGGCAATGCACGGCAAGGCAAGGAAAGGGTAACGCAAGGCAAGGCACGGTCAGGCGAGGCAACGCTAATGCACGAAAAAGCACGGCTAGTCAATGCACGGCTAGGCAAGGAAAGAGTAACGGAAGGAAAGGAAGGCAAAGCAAAGCAAGGCAAGGCAAGTGTAACAGAAGGCACGGCACGGCAAGGGGAAACAGGGGTAAGGCACGACAACGCAAGGCTAGGCAGTGCACGGCTAGGCAACGAAAGAGTAATGGAAGGAAAGAAAGGCAAGGGAAAGCAAGGGAAGGCAAGGCTAACGGAAGGAACGGCACGGTACGGGGAAACAAGGCTAAGGCACGACAACGCAGGACTAGGCAATGCACGGCAAGGCAAAGAAAGGGTAACGCAAGGCAAGGCACGGTCAGGCGAGGCAACGCTAATGCACGAAAAAGCACGGCTAGGCAATGCATGGCTAGGCAAGGAAAGAGTAACGGAAGGAAAGGAAGGCAAAGCAAAGCAAGGCAAGGCAAGTGTAACAAAAGGCACGGCACGGCAAGGGGAAACAGGGGTAAGGCACGACAACGCAAGGCTAGGCAATGCACGGCAAGGCAAGGAAAGGGTAACGCAAGGCAAGGCACGTTCAGGCGAGGCAAGGCTAATGCACGACAACGCAAGGCTAGGCAATGCACGGCAAGGCAAGGAAAGAGTAACGCAAGGCAATGCACGGTCAGGCGAGGCAAGGCTAAGGCACGACAACGCAAGGCTAGGCAGTGCTCGGCAAGGCAAGGAAAGAGTAACGGAAGGAAAGAAAGGCAAGGGAAAGCAAGGGAAGGCACGGGTAACGGAAGGAACGGCACGGTAAGGGGAAACAAGGCTAAGGCACGACAACGCAGGACTAGGCAATGCACGGCAAGGCAAAGAAAGCGTAACGCAAGGCAAGGCACGGTCAGGCGAGGCAAGGCTAATGCACGACAACGCAAGGCTAGGCAATGCACGGCTAGGCAAGGAAAGAGTAACGGAAGGAGAGGAAGGCAAGGCAAAGCAAGGCAAGGCAAGTGTAACAAAAGGCAAGGCACGGCAAGGGGAAACAAGGGTAAGGCACGGCAACGCACGGCTAGGCAATGCACGGCCAAGCAAGGAAAGGGTAACGCAAGGCAAGGCACGGTGAGGAAAGGCAAGGCTAATGCACGACAATGCAGGGCTAGGCAATGCACGGCAAGGTAAGGAAAGCATAACGCAAGGCAAGGCACGGTCAGGCGAGGCAAGGCTAATGCACGACAACGCAAGGCTAGGCAGTGCTCGGCAAGGCAAGGAAAGAGTAACGGAAGGAAAGAAAGGCAAGGGAAAGCAAGGGAAGGCAAGGGTAACGGAAGGAACGGCACGGTAAGGGGAAACAAGGCTAAGGCACGACAACGCAGGATTAGGCAATGCACGGCAAGGCAAGGAAAGGGTAACCCAAAGCAAGGCACGGTCAGGCGAGGCAAGGCTAAGGCAGGACAACGCAAGGCTAGGCAATGCACGGAAGGCAAGCAAAGAGTAACGGAAGGCAAGGAAGGCAAGGGAAGGCAAAGGTAAAGGAAGGAACGGCACGGTAAGCGGAAACAAGGCTAAGGCACGACAACTCAGGACTAGGCAATGCAAGGCAAGGCAAGGAAAGGGAAACGCAAGGCAAGGCACGGTCAGGCGAGGCAAGGCTAATGCACGACAACGCAAGGCTAGGCAATGCACGGCTAGGCAAGGAAAGAGTAACGGACGGAAAGGAAGGCAAGGCAAAGAAAGGCAAGGCAAGTGTAACGGAAGGAACGGCACAGCAAGGGGAAACAAGGGTAAGGCACGACAACGCACGGCTAGGCAGTGCACGGCTAGGCAAGGAAAGAGTAACGGAAGGAAAGAAAGGCAAGGGAAAGCAAGGGAAGGCAAGGCTAACGGAAGGAACGGCACGGTACGGGGAAACAAGGCTAAGGCACGACAACGCAGGACTAGGCAATGCACGGCAAGGCAAAGAAAGGGTAACGCAAGGCAAGGCACGGTCAGGCGACGCAAGGCTAAGGCACGACAACGCAAGGCTAGGCAATGCACGGAAGGTAAGTAAAGAGTAACGGAAGGCAAGGAAGTCAAGGGAAAGCAAGGGTAGGCAAGGGCAACGGACGGAACGGCACGTTAAGGGGAAACAAGCCTAAGGCACGACAACGCAGGACTAGGCAATGCACGGCAAGGCAAGGAAAGGGTAACGCAAGGCAAGGCACGTTCAGGCGAGGCAACGCTAATGCACGAAAAAGCACGGCTAGGCAATGCACGGCAAGGCAAGGAAAGGGTAACGCAAGGCAAGGCACGGTCAGGCGAGGCAAGGCTAATGCACGACAACGCAAGGCTAGGCAATGCACGGCAACGCAAGGAAAGAGTAACGCAAGGCAATGCACGGTCAGGCGAGGCAAGGCTAAGGCACTACAACGCAAGGCTAGGCAATGCACGGCTAGGCAAGGAAAGAGTAACGGAAGGAGAGGAAGGCAAGGCAAAGCAAGGCAAGGCAAGTGTAACAAAAGGCAAGGCACGGCAAGGGGAAACAAGGGTAAGGCACGGCAACGCACGGCTAGGCAATGTACGGCCAAGCAAGGAAAGGGTAACGCAAGGCAAGGCACGGTGAGGAAAGGCAAGGCTAATGCACGACAATGCAGGGCTAGGCAATGCACGGCAAGGCAAGGAAAGCATAACGCAAGGCAAGGCACGGTCAGGCGAGGCAAGGCTAATGCACGACAACGCAAGGCTAGGCAGTGCTCGGCAAGGCAAGGAAAGAGTAACGGAAGGAAAGAAAGGCAAGGGAAAGCAAGGGAAGGCAAGGGTAACGGAAGGAACGGCACGGTAAGGGGAAACAAGGCTAAGGCACGACAACGCAGGACTAGGCAATGCACGGCAAGGCAAGAAAAGGGTAACGCAAGGCAAGGCAAGGTCAGGCGAGGCAAGGCTAAGGCAGGACAACGCAAGGCTAGGCAATGCACGGAAGGCAAGCAAAGTGTAACGGAAGGCAAGGAAGGCAAGGGAAGGGAAAGGTAAAGGAAGGAACGGCACGGTAAGCGGAAACAAGCCTAAGGCACGACAACGCACGGCTAGGCAGTGCACGGCTAGGCAAGGAAAGGGAAGGAAAGGAAGGCAAGGCAAAGTAAGGCAAGGCACGTGTAACGGAAGAAACGGCACAGCAAGGGGAAACAAGGCTAAGGCAAGACAACGCACGGCTAGGCAATGCACGGCAAGGGAAGGAAAGGGTAACGCAAGGCAAGGCACGGTCAGGCGAGGCAAGGCTAATGCACGACAACTCAAGGCTAGGCAATGCACGGCTAGGCAAGGAAAGAGTAACGGAAGGAAAGGAAGGCAAAGCAATGCAAGGCAAGGCAAGTGTAACAAAAGGCACGGCACGGCAAGGGGGAAACAAGGGTAAGGCACGACAACGCAAGGCTAGGCAGTGTACGGCAAGGCAAGGAAAGGGTAACGCAAGGCAAGGTACGGTGAGGCAAGGGAAGGCTAAGGCACGACAACGCAAGGCTAGGCAATGCACGGAAGGTAAGTAAAGAGTAACGGAAGGCAAGGAAGGCAAGGGAAAGCAAGGGAAGGCAAGGGCAACGGACGGACCGGCACGTTAAGGGGAAACAAGCCTAAGGCACGACAACGCAGGACTAGGCAATGCACGGCAAGGCAAGGAAAGGGTAACGCAAGGCAAGGCACGGTCAGGCGAGGCAACGCTAATGCACGAAAAAGCACGGCTAGGCAATGCACGGCAAGGCAAGGAAAGGGTAACGCAAGGCAAGGCACGGTCAGGCGAGGCAAGGCTAATGCACGACAACGCAAGGCTAGGCAGTGCTCGGCAAGGCAAGGAAAGAGTAACGGAAGGAAAGAAAGGCAAGGGAAAGCAAGGGAAGGCAAGGGTAACGGAAGGAACGGCACGGTAAGGGGAAACAAGGCTAAGGCACGACAACGCAGGACTAGGCAATGCACGGCAAGGCAAGGAAAGGGTAACGGAAGGAAAGGAAGGCAAGGCAAAGAAAGGCAAGGCAAGTGTAACGGAAGGAACGGCACAGCAAGGGGAAACAAGGCTAAGGCACGACAACGCACGGCTAGGCAGTGCACGGCTAGGCAAGGAAAGAGTAACGGAAGGAAAGAAAGGCAAGGGAAAGCAAGGGAAGGCAAGGCTAACGGAAGGAACGGCACGGTACGGGGAAAAAAGGCTAAGGCACGACAACGCAGGACTAGGCAATGCACGGCAAGGCAAAGAAAGGGTAAAGCAAGGCAAGGCACGGTCAGGCGACGCAAGGCTAAGGCACGACAACGCAAGGCTAGGCAATGCACGGAAGGTAAGTAAAGAGTAACGGAAGGCAAGGAAGGCAAGGGAAAGCAAGGGTAGGCAAGGGCAACGGACGGAACGGCACGTTAAGGGGAAACAAGCCTAAGGCACGACAACGCAGGACTAGGCAATGCACGGCAAGGCAAGGAAAGGGTAACGCAAGGCAAGGCACGGTCAGGCGAGGCAACGCTAATGCACGAAAAAGCACGGCTAGGCAATGCACGGCAAGGCAAGGAAAGGGTAACGCAAGGCAAGGCACGGTCAGGCGAGGCAAGGCTAATGCACGACAACGCAAGGCTAGGCAATGCACGGCAAGGCAAGGAAAGAGTAACGCAAGGCAATGCACGGTCAGGCGAGGCAAGGCTAAGGCACGACAACGCAAGGCTAGGCAGTGCTCGGCAAGGCAAGGAAAGAGTAACGGAAGGAAAGAAAGGCAAGGGAAAGCAAGGGAAGGCAAGGGTAACGGAAGGAACGGCACGGTAAGGGGAAACAAGGCTAAGGCACGACAACGCAGGACTAGGCAATGCACGGCAAGGCAAAGAAAGCGTAACGCAAGGCAAGGCACGTTCAGGCGAGGCAAGGCTAATGCACGACAACGCAAGGCTAGGCAATGCACGGCTAGGCAAGGAAAGAGTAACGGAAGGAGAGGAAGGCAAGGCAAAGCAAGGCAAGGCAAGTGTAACAAAAGGCAAGGCACGGCAAGGGGAAACAAGGGTAAGGCACGGCAACGCACGGCTAGGCAATGCACGGCCAAGCAAGGAAAGGGTAACGCAAGGCAAGGCACGGTGAGGAAAGGCAAGGCTAATGCACGACAATGCAGGGCTAGGCAATGCACGGCAAGGTAAGGAAAGCATAACGCAAGGCAAGGCACGGTCAGGCGAGGCAAGGCTAATGCACGACAACGCAAGGCTAGGCAGTGCTCGGCAAGGCAAGGAAAGAGTAACGGAAGGAAAGAAAGGCAAGGGAAAGCAAGGGAAGGCAAGGGTAACGGAAGGAACGGCACGGTAAGGGGAAACAAGGCTAAGGCACGACAACGCAGGATTAGGCAATGCACGGCAAGGCAAGGAAAGGGTAACGCAAGGCAAGGCACGGTCAGGCGAGGCAAGGCTAAGGCAGGACAACGCAAGGCTAGGCAATGCACGGAAGGCAAGCAAAGAGTAACGGAAGGCAAGGAAGGCAAGGGAAGGCAAAGGTAAAGGAAGGAACGGCACGGTAAGCGTAAACAAGGCTAAGGCACGACAACTCAGGACTAGGCAATGCAAGGCAAGGCAAGGAAAGGGTAACGCAAGGCAAGGCACGGTCAGGCGAGGCAAGGCTAATGCACGACAACGCAAGGCTAGGCAATGCACGGCTAGGCAAGGAAAGAGTAACGGAAGGAAAGGAAGGCAAGGCAAAGAAAGGCAAGGCAAGTGTAACGGAAGGAACGGCACAGCAAGGGGAAACAAGGCTAAGGCACGACAACGCACGGCTAGGCAGTGCACGGCTAGGCAAGGAAAGAGTAACGGAAGGAAAGAAAGGCAAGGGAAAGCAAGGGAAGGCAAGGCTAACGGAAGGAACGGCACGGTACGGGGAAACAAGGCTAAGGCACGACAACGCAGGACTAGGCAATGCACGGCAAGGCAAAGAAAGGGTAACGCAAGGCAAGGCACGGTCAGGCGACGCAAGGCTAAGGCACGACAACGCAAGGCTAGGCAATGCACGGAAGGTAAGTAAAGAGTATCGGAAGGCAAGGAAGGCAAGGGAAAGCAAGGGTAGGCAAGGGCAACGGACGGAACGGCACGTTAAGGGGAAATAAGCCTAAGGCACGACAACGCAGGACTAGGCAATGCACGGCAAGGCAAGGAAAGGGTAACGCAAGGCAAGGCACGGTCAGGCGAGGCAAGGCTAATGCACGACAACGCAAGGCTAGGCAGTGCTCGGCAAGGCAAGGAAAGAGTAACGGAAGGAAAGAAAGGCAAGGGAAAGAAAGGGAAGGCAAGGGTAACGGAAGGAACGGCACGGTAAGGGGAAACAAGGCTAAGGCACGACAACGCAGGACTAGGCAATGCACGGCAAGGCAAGGAAAGGGTAACGCAAGGCAAGGCACGGTCAGGCGAGGCAAGGCTAATGCACGACAACGCAAGGCTAGGCAATGCACGGCTAGGCAAGGAAAGAGTAACGGAAGGAAAGGAAGGCAAAGCAATGCAAGGCAAGGCAAGTGTAACAAAAGGCACGGCACGGCAAGGGGAAACAAGGGTAAGGCACGACAACGCAAGGCTAGGCAGTGCACGGCAAGGCAAGGAAAGGGTAACGCAAGGCAAGGTACGGTGAGGCAAGGGAAGGCTAATGCACGACAACGCAAGGCTAGGCAGTGCACAGCTAGGCAAGGAAAGAGTAACGGAAGGAAAGGAAGGCAAGGCAAAGAAAGGCAAGGCAAGTGTAACGGAAGGAACGGCACAGCAAGGGGAAACAAGGCTAAGGCATGACAACGCACGGCTAGGCAGTGCACGGCTAGGCAAGGAAAGAGTAACGGAAGGAAAGAAAGGCAAGGGAAAGCAAGGGAAGGCAAGGCTAACGGAAGGAACGGCACGGTACGGGGAAACAAGGCTAAGGCACGACAACGCAGGACTAGGCAATGCACGGCAAGGCAAAGAAAGGGTAACGCAAGGCAAGGCACGGTCAGGCGACGCAAGGCTAAGGCACGACAACGCAAGGCTAGGCAATGCACGGAAGGTAAGTAAAGAGTAACGGAAGGCAAGGAAGGCAAGGGAAAGCAAGGGTAGGCAAGGGCAACGGACGGAACGGCACGTTAAGGGGAAACAAGCCTAAGGCACGACAACGCAGGACTAGGCAATGCACGGCAAGGCAAGGAAAGGGTAACGCAAGGCAAGGCACGGTCAGGCGAGGCAACGCTAATGCACGAAAAAGCACGGCTAGTCAATGCACGGCTAGGCAAGGAAAGAGTAACGGAAGGAAAGGAAGGCAAAGCAAAGCAAGGCAAGGCAAGTGTAACAAAAGGCACGGCACGGCAAGGGGAAACAGGGGTAAGGCACGACAACGCAAGGCTAGGCAGTGCACGGCTAGGCAAGGAAAGAGTAATGGAAGGAAAGAAAGGCAAGGGAAAGCAAGGGAAGGCAAGGCTAACGGAAGGAACGGCACGGTACGGGGAAACAAGGCTAAGGCACGACAACGCAGGACTAGGCAATGCACGGCAAGGCAAAGAAAGGGTAACGCAAGGCAAGGCACGGTCAGGCGAGGCAACGCTAATGCACGAAAAAGCACGGCTAGGCAATGCATGGCTAGGCAAGGAAAGAGTAACGGAAGGAAAGGAAGGCAAAGCAAAGCAAGGCAAGGCAAGTGTAACAAAAGGCACGGCACGGCAAGGGGAAACAGGGGTAAGGCACGACAACGCAAGGCTAGGCAATGCACGGCAAGGCAAGGAAAGGGTAACGCAAGGCAAGGCACGTTCAGGCGAGGCAAGGCTAATGCACGACAACGCAAGGCTAGGCAATGCACGGCAAGGCAAGGAAAGAGTAACGCAAGGCAATGCACGGTCAGGCGAGGCAAGGCTAAGGCACGACAACGCAAGGCTAGGCAGTGCTCGGCAAGGCAAGGAAAGAGTAACGGAAGGAAAGAAAGGCAAGGGAAAGCAAGGGAAGGCACGGGTAACGGAAGGAACGGCACGGTAAGGGGAAACAAGGCTAAGGCACGACAACGCAGGACTAGGCAATGCACGGCAAGGCAAAGAAAGCGTAACGCAAGGCAAGGCACGGTCAGGCGAGGCAAGGCTAATGCACGACAACGCAAGGCTAGGCAATGCACGGCTAGGCAAGGAAAGAGTAACGGAAGGAGAGGAAGGCAAGGCAAAGCAAGGCAAGGCAAGTGTAACAAAAGGCAAGGCACGGCAAGGGGAAACAAGGGTAAGGCACGGCAACGCACGGCTAGGCAATGCACGGCCAAGCAAGGAAAGGGTAACGCAAGGCAAGGCACGGTGAGGAAAGGCAAGGCTAATGCACGACAATGCAGGGCTAGGCAATGCACGGCAAGGTAAGGAAAGCATAACGCAAGGCAAGGCACGGTCAGGCGAGGCAAGGCTAATGCACGACAACGCAAGGCTAGGCAGTGCTCGGCAAGGCAAGGAAAGAGTAACGGAAGGAAAGAAAGGCAAGGGAAAGCAAGGGAAGGCAAGGGTAACGGAAGGAACGGCACGGTAAGGGGAAACAAGGCTAAGGCACGACAACGCAGGATTAGGCAATGCACGGCAAGGCAAGGAAAGGGTAACCCAAAGCAAGGCACGGTCAGGCGAGGCAAGGCTAAGGCAGGACAACGCAAGGCTAGGCAATGCACGGAAGGCAAGCAAAGAGTAACGGAAGGCAAGGAAGGCAAGGGAAGGCAAAGGTAAAGGAAGGAACGGCACGGTAAGCGGAAACAAGGCTAAGGCACGACAACTCAGGACTAGGCAATGCAAGGCAAGGCAAGGAAAGGGAAACGCAAGGCAAGGCACGGTCAGGCGAGGCAAGGCTAATGCACGACAACGCAAGGCTAGGCAATGCACGGCTAGGCAAGGAAAGAGTAACGGACGGAAAGGAAGGCAAGGCAAAGAAAGGCAAGGCAAGTGTAACGGAAGGAACGGCACAGCAAGGGGAAACAAGGCTAAGGCACGACAACGCACGGCTAGGCAGTGCACGGCTAGGCAAGGAAAGAGTAACGGAAGGAAAGAAAGGCAAGGGAAAGCAAGGGAAGGCAAGGCTAACGGAAGGAACGGCACGGTACGGGGAAACAAGGCTAAGGCACGACAACGCAGGACTAGGCAATGCACGGCAAGGCAAAGAAAGGGTAACGCAAGGCAAGGCACGGTCAGGCGACGCAAGGCTAAGGCACGACAACGCAAGGCTAGGCAATGCACGGAAGGTAAGTAAAGAGTAACGGAAGGCAAGGAAGTCAAGGGAAAGCAAGGGTAGGCAAGGGCAACGGACGGAACGGCACGTTAAGGGGAAACAAGCCTAAGGCACGACAACGCAGGACTAGGCAATGCACGGCAAGGCAAGGAAAGGGTAACGCAAGGCAAGGCACGTTCAGGCGAGGCAACGCTAATGCACGAAAAAGCACGGCTAGGCAATGCACGGCAAGGCAAGGAAAGGGTAACGCAAGGCAAGGCACGGTCAGGCGAGGCAAGGCTAATGCACGACAACGCAAGGCTAGGCAATGCACGGCAAGGCAAGGAAAGAGTAACGCAAGGCAATGCACGGTCAGGCGAGGCAAGGCTAAGGCACTACAACGCAAGGCTAGGCAATGCACGGCTAGGCAAGGAAAGAGTAACGGAAGGAGAGGAAGGCAAGGCAAAGCAAGGCAAGGCAAGTGTAACAAAAGGCAAGGCACGGCAAGGGGAAACAAGGGTAAGGCACGGCAACGCACGGCTAGGCAATGTACGGCCAAGCAAGGAAAGGGTAACGCAAGGCAAGGCACGGTGAGGAAAGGCAAGGCTAATGCACGACAATGCAGGGCTAGGCAATGCACGGCAAGGCAAGGAAAGCATAACGCAAGGCAAGGCACGGTCAGGCGAGGCAAGGCTAATGCACGACAACGCAAGGCTAGGCAGTGCTCGGCAAGGCAAGGAAAGAGTAACGGAAGGAAAGAAAGGCAAGGGAAAGCAAGGGAAGGCAAGGGTAACGGAAGGAACGGCACGGTAAGGGGAAACAAGGCTAAGGCACGACAACGCAGGACTAGGCAATGCACGGCAAGGCAAGGAAAGGGTAACGCAAGGCAAGGCACGGTCAGGCGAGGCAAGGCTAAGGCAGGACAACGCAAGGCTAGGCAATGCACGGAAGGCAAGCAAAGTGTAACGGAAGGCAAGGAAGGCAAGGGAAGGGAAAGGTAAAGGAAGGAACGGCACGGTAAGCGGAAACAAGGCTAAGGCACGACAACGCACGGCTAGGCAGTGCACGGCTAGGCAAGGAAAGGGAAGGAAAGGAAGGCAAGGCAAAGTAAGGCAAGGCACGTGTAACGGAAGAAACGGCACAGCAAGGGGAAACAAGGCTAAGGCAAGACAACGCACGGCTAGGCAATGCACGGCAAGGGAAGGAAAGGGTAACGCAAGGCAAGGCACGGTCAGGCGAGGCAAGGCTAATGCACGACAACGCAAGGCTAGGCAATGCACGGCTAGGCAAGGAAAGAGTAACGGAAGGAAAGGAAGGCAAAGCAATGCAAGGCAAGGCAAGTGTAACAAAAGGCACGGCACGGCAAGGGGAAACAAGGGTAAGGCACGACAACGCAAGGCTAGGCAGTGCACGGCAAGGCAAGGAAAGGGTAACGCAAGGCAAGGTACGGTGAGGCAAGGGAAGGCTAAGGCACGACAACGCAAGGCTAGGCAATGCACGGAAGGTAAGTAAAGAGTAACGGAAGGCAAGGAAGGCAAGGGAAAGCAAGGGAAGGCAAGGGCAACGGACGGACCGGCACGTTAAGGGGAAACAAGCCTAAGGCACGACAACGCAGGACTAGGCAATGCACGGCAAGGCAAGGAAAGGGTAACGCAAGGCAAGGCACGGTCAGGCGAGGCAACGCTAATGCACGAAAAAGCACGGCTAGGCAATGCACGGCAAGGCAAGGAAAGGGTAACGCAAGGCAAGGCACGGTCAGGCGAGGCAAGGCTAATGCACGACAACGCAAGGCTAGGCAATGCACGGCAAGGCAAGGAAAGGGTAACGCAAGGCAATGCACGGTCAGGCGAGGCAAGGCTAATGCACGACAACGCAAGGCTAGGCAGTGCTCGGCAAGGCAAGGAAAGAGTAACGGAAGGAAAGAAAGGCAAGGGAAAGCAAGGGAAGGCAAGGGTAACGGAAGGAACGGCACGGTAAGGGGAAACAAGGCTAAGGCACGACAACGCAGGACTAGGCAATGCACGGCAAGGCAAAGAAAGGGTAACGGAAGGAGAGGAAGGCAAGGCAAAGCAAGCCAAGGCAAGTGTAACAAAAGGCAAGGCACGGCAAGGGGAAACAAAGGTAAGGCACGGCAACGCACGGCTAGGCAATGCACGGCCAAGCAAGGAAAGGGTAACGCAAGGCAAGGCACGGTGAGGAAAGGCAAGGCTAATGCACGACAATGCAGGGCTAGGCAATGCACGGCAAGGGAAGGAAAGCATAACGCAAGGCAAGGCACGGTCAGGCGAGGCAAGGCTAATGCACGACAACGCAAGGCTAGGCAGTGCTCGGCAAGGCAAGGAAAGAGTAACGGAAGGAAAGAAAGGCAAGGGAAAGCAAGGGAAGGCAAGGGTAACGGAAGGAACGGCACGGTAAGGGGAAACAAGGCTAAGGCACGACAACGCAGGACTAGGCAATGCACGGCAAGGCAAAGAAAGCGTAACGCAAGGCAAGGCACGGTCAGGCGAGGCAAGGCTAATGCACGACAACGCAAGGCTAGGCAATGCACGGCTAGGCAAGGAAAGAGTAACGGAAGGAGAGGAAGGCAAGGCAAAGCAAGGCAAGGCAAGTGTAACAAAAGGCAAGGCACGGCAAGGGGAAACAAGGGTAAGGCACGGCAACGCACGGCTAGGCAATGCACGGCCAAGCAATTAAAGGGTAACGCAAGGCAAGGCACGGTGAGGAAAGGCAAGGCTAATGCACGACAATGCAGGGCTAGGCAATGCACGGCAAGGCAAGGAAAGCATAACGCAAGGCAAGGCACGGTCAGGCGAGGCAAGGCTAATGCACGACAACGCAAGGCTAGGCAGTGCTCGGCAAGGCAAGGAAAGAGTAAGGGAATGAAAGAAAGGCAAGGGAAAGCAAGGGAAGGCAAGGGTAACGGAAGGAACGGCACGGTAAGGGGAAACAATGCTAAGGCACGACAACGCAGGATTAGGCAATGCACGGCAAGGCAAGGAAAGGGTAACGCAAGGCAAGGCACGGACAGGCGAGGCAAGGCTAAGGCAGGACAACGCAAGGCTAGGCAATGCACGGAAGGCAAGCAAAGAGTAACGGAAGGCAAGGAAGGCAAGGGAAGGCAAAGGTAAAGGAAGGAACGGCACGGTAAGCGGAAACAAGGCTAAGGCACGACAACTCAGGACTAGGCAATGCAAGGCAAGGCAAGGAAAGGGTAACGCAAGGCAAGGCACGGTCAGGCGAGGCAAGGCTAATGCACGACAACTCAAGGCTAGGCAATGCACGGCTAGGCAAGGAAAGAGTAACGGAAGGAAAGGAAGGCAAGGCAAAGAAAGGCAAGGCAAGTGTAACGGAAGGAACGGCACAGCAAGGGGAAACAAGGCTAAGGCACGACAACGCACGGCTAGGCAGTGCACGGCTAGGCAAGGAAAGAGTAACGGAAGGAAAGAAAGGCAAGGGAAAGCAAGGGAAGGCAAGGCTAACGGAAGGAACGGCACGGTACGGGGAAACAAGGCTAAGGCACGACAACGCAGGACTAGGCAATGCACGGCAAGGCAAAGAAAGGGTAACGCAAGGCAAGGCACGGTCAGGCGACGCAAGGCTAATGCACGAAAAAGCACGGCTAGGCAATGCACGGCAAGGCAAGGAAAGGGTAACGCAAGGCAAGGCACGGTCAGGTGAGGCAAGGCTAATGCACGACAACGCAAGGCTAGGCAATGCACGGCAAGGCAAGGAAAGGGTAATGCAAGGCAATGCACGGTCAGGCGAGGCAAGGCTAATGCACGACAACGCAAGGCTAGGCAGTGCTCGGCAAGGCAAGGGAAGAGTAACGGAAGGAGAGGAAGGCAAGGCAAAGCAAGGCAAGGCAAGTGTAACAAAAGGCAAGGCACGGTAAGGGGAAACAAGGGTAAGGCACGGCAACGCACGGCTAGGCAATGCACGGCCAAGCAAGGAAAGGGTAACGCAAGGCAAGGCACGGTGAGGAAAGGCAAGGCTAATGCACGACAATGCAGGGCTAGGCAATGCACGGCAAGGCAAGGAAAGCATAACGCAAGGCAAGGCACGGTCAGGCGAGGCAAGGCTAATGCACGACAACGCAAGGGTAGGCAGTGTTCGGCAAGGCAAGGAAAGAGTAACGGAAGGAAAGAAAGGCAAGGGAAAGCAAGGGAAGGCAAGGGTAACGGAAGCAACGGCACGGTAAGGGGAAACAAGGCTAAGGCACGACAACGCAGGACTAGGCAATGCACGGCAAGGCAAGGAAAGGGTAACGCAAGGCAAGGCACGGTCAGGCGAGGCAACGCTAATGCACGAAAAAGCACGGCTAGGCAATGCACGGCAAGGCAAGGAAAGGGTAACGCAAGGCAAGGCACGGTCAGGCGAGGCAAGGCTAATGCACGACAACGCAAGGCTAGGCAATGCACGGCAAGGCAAGGAAAGGGTAACGCAAGGCAATGCACGGTCAGGTGAGGCAAGGCTAATGCACGACAACGCAAGGCTAGGCAGTGCTCGGCAAGGGAAAGAAAGAGTAACGGAAGGAAAGAAAGGCAAGGGAAAGCAAGGGAAGGCAAGGGTAACGGAAGGAACGGCACGGTAAGGGGAAACAAGGCTAAGGCACGACAACGCAGGACTAGGCAATGCACGGCAAGGCAAAGAAAGGGTAACGCAAGGCAAGGCACGGTCAGGCGAGGCAAGGCTAATGCACGACAACGCAAGGCTAGGCAATGCACGGCTAGGTAAGGAAAGAGTAACGGAAGGAGAGGAAGGCAAGGCAAAGCAAGGCAAGGCAAGTGTAACAAAAGGCAAGGCACGGCAAGGGGAAACAAGGGTAAGGCACGGCAAGGCACGGCTAGGCAATTCACGGCCAAGCAAGGAAAGGGTAACGCAAGGCAAGGCACGGTGAGGAAAGGCAAGGCTAATGCACGACAATGCAGGGCTAGGCAATGCACGGCAAGGCAAGGAAAGCATAACGCAAGGCAAGGCACGGTCAGGCGAGGCAAGGCTAATGCACGACAACGCAAGGCTAGGCAGTGCTCGGCAAGGCAAGGAAAGAGTAACGGAAGGAAAGAAAGGCAAGGGAAAGCAAGGGAAGGCAAGGGTAACGGAAGGAACGGCACGGTAAGGGGAAACAAGGCTAAGGCACGACAACGCAGGACTAGGCAATGCACGGCAAGGCAAGGAAAGGGTAACGCAAGGCAAGGCACGGTCAGGCGAGGCAAGGCTAAGGCAGGACAACGCAAGGCTAGGCAATGCACGGAAGGCAAGCAAAGAGCAACGGAAGGCAAGGAAGGCAAGGGAAGGCAAAGGTAAAGGAAGGAACGGCACGGTAAGCGGAATCAAGGCTAAGGCACGACAACGCACGGCTAGGCAGTGCACGGCTAGGCAAGGAAAGGGAAGGAAAGGAAGGCAAGGCAAAGTAAGGCAAGGCACGTGTAACGGAAGAAACGGCACAGCAAGGGGAAACAAGGCTAAGACAAGACAACGCACGGCTAGGCAATGCACGGCAAGGGAAGGAAAGGGTAACGCAAGGCAAGGCACGGTCAGGCGAGGCAAGGCTAATGCACGACAACGCAAGGCTAGGCAATGCACGGCTAGGCAAGGAAAGAGTAACGGAAGGAAAGGAAGGCAAAGCAATGCAAGGCAAGGCAAGTGTAACAAAAGGCACGGCACGGCAAGGGGAAACAAGGGTAAGGCACGACAACGCAAGGCTAGGCAGTGCACGGCAAGGCAAGGAAAGGGTAACGCAAGGCAAGGTACGGTGAGGCAAGGGAAGGCTAATGCACGACAACGCAAGGCTAGGCAGTGCACAGCTAGGCAAGGAAAGAGTAACGGAAGGAAAGGAAGGCAAGGCAAAGAAAGGCAAGGCAAGTGTAACGGAAGGAACGGCACAGCAAGGGGAAACAAGGCTAAGGCATGACAACGCACGGCTAGGCAGTGCACGGCTAGGCAAGGAAAGAGTAACGGAAGGAAAGAAAGGCAAGGGAAAGCAAGGGAAGGCAAGGCTAACGGAAGGAACGGCACGGTACGGGGAAACAAGGCTAAGGCACGACAACGCAGGACTAGGCAATGCACGGCAAGGCAAAGAAAGGGTAACGCAAGGCAAGGCACGGTCAGGCGACGCAAGGCTAAGGCACGACAACGCAAGGCTAGGCAATGCACGGAAGGTAAGTAAAGAGTAACGGAAGGCAAGGAAGGCAAGGGAAAGCAAGGGTAGGCAAGGGCAACGGACGGAACGGCACGTTAAGGGGAAACAAGCCTAAGGCACGACAACGCAGGACTAGGCAATGCACGGCTAGGCAAGGAAAGAGTAACGGAAGGAAAGGAAGGCAAAGCAAAGCAAGGCAAGGCAAGTGTAACAAAAGGCACGGCACGGCAAGGGGAAACAGGGGTAAGGCACCTCAACGCAAGGCTAGGCAGTGCACGGCAAGGCAAGGAAAGGGTAACGCAAGGCAAGGTACGGTGAGGCAAGGGAAGGCTAATGCACGACAACGCAAGGCTAGGCAGTGCACGGCTAGGCAAGGAAAGAGTAACGGAAGGAAAGGAAGGCAAGGCAAAGAAAGGCAAGGCAAGTGTAACGGAAGGAACGGCACAGCAAGGGGAAACAAGGCTAAGGCACGACAACGCACGGCTAGGCAGTGCACGGCTAGGCAAGGAAAGAGTAACGGAAGGAAAGAAAGGCAAGGGAAAGCAAGGGAAGGCAAGGCTAACGGAAGGAACGGCACGGTACGGGGAAACAAGGCTAAGGCACGACAACGCAGGACTAGGCAATGCACGGCAAGGCAAAGAAAGGGTAACGCAAGGCAAGGCACGGTCAGGCGACGCAAGGCTAAGGCACGACAACGCAAGGCTAGGCAATGCACGGAAGGTAAGTAAAGAGTATCGGAAGGCAAGGAAGGCAAGGGAAAGCAAGGGTAGGCAAGGGCAACGGACGGAACGGCACGTTAAGGGGAAATAAGCCTAAGGCACGACAACGCAGGACTAGGCAATGCACGGCAAGGCAAGGAAAGGGTAACGCAAGGCAAGGCACGGTCAGGCGAGGCAACGCTAATGCACGAAAAAGCACGGCTAGGCAATGCACGGCAAAGCAAGTAAAGGGTAACGCAAGGCAAGGCACGGTCAGGCGAGGCAAGGCTAAGGCACGACAACGCAAGGCTAGGCAATGCACGGCAAGGCAAGGAAAGAGTAACGCAAGGCAATGCACGGTCAGGCGAGGCAAGGCTAAGGCACGACAACGCAAGTCTAGGCAGTGCTCGGCAAGGCAAGGAAAGAGTAACGGAAGGAAAGAAAGGCAAGGGAAAGCAAGGGAAGGCAAGGGTAACGGATGGAACGGCACGGTAAGGGGAAACAAGGCTAAGGCACGACAACGCAGGACTAGGCAATGCACGGCAAGGCAAAGAAAGCGTAACGCAAGGCAAGGCACGTTCAGGCGAGGCAAGGCTAATGCACGACAACGCAAGGCTAGGCAATGCACGGCTAGGCAAGGAAAGAGTAACGGAAGGAGAGGAAGGCAAGGCAAAGCAAGGCAAGGCAAGTGTAACAAAAGGCAAGGCACGGCAAGGGGAAACAAGGGTAAGGCACGGCAACGCACGGCTAGGCAATGCACGGCCAAGCAAGGAAAGGGTAACGCAAGGCAAGGCACGGTGAGGAAAGGCAAGGCTAATGCACGACAATGCAGGGCTAGGCAATGCACGGCAAGGTAAGGAAAGCATAACGCAAGGCAAGGCACGGTCAGGCGAGGCAAGGCTAATGCACGACAACGCAAGGCTAGGCAGTGCTCGGCAAGGCAAGGAAAGAGTAACGGAAGGAAAGAAAGGCAAGGGAAAGCAAGGGAAGGCAAGGGTAACGGAAGGAACGGCACGGTAAGGGGAAACAAGGCTAAGGCACGACAACGCAGGATTAGGCAATGCACGGCAAGGCAAGGAAAGGGTAACGCAAGGCAAGGCACGGTCAGGCGAGGCAAGGCTAAGGCAGGACAACGCAAGGCTAGGCAATGCACGGAAGGCAAGCAAAGAGTAACGGAAGGCAAGGAAGGCAAGGGAAGGCAAAGGTAAAGGAAGGAACGGCACGGTAAGCGTAAACAAGGCTAAGGCACGACAACTCAGGACTAGGCAATGCAAGGCAAGGCAAGGAAAGGGTAACGCAAGGCAAGGCACGGTCAGGCGAGGCAAGGCTAATGCACGACAACGCAAGGCTAGGCAATGCACGGCTAGGCAAGGAAAGAGTAACGGAAGGAAAGGAAGGCAAGGCAAAGAAAGGCAAGGCTAGTGTAACGGAAGGAACGGCACAGCAAGGGGAAACAAGGCTAAGGCACGACAACGCACGGCTAGGCAGTGCACGGCTAGGCAAGGAAAGAGTAACGGAAGGAAAGAAAGGCAAGGGAAAGCAAGGGAAGGCAAGGCTAACGGAAGGAACGGCACGGTACGGGGAAACAAGGCTAAGGCACGACAACGCAGGACTAGGCAATGCACGGCAAGGCAAAGAAAGGGTAACGCAAGGCAAGGCACGGTCAGGCGACGCAAGGCTAAGGCACGACAACGCAAGGCTAGGCAATGCACGGAAGGTAAGTAAAGAGTAACGGAAGGCAAGGAAGGCAAGGGAAAGCAAGGGTAGGCAAGGGCAACGGACGGAACGGCACGTTAAGGGGAAACAAGCCTAAGGCACGACAACGCAGGACTAGGCAATGCACGGCAAGGCAAGGAAAGGGTAACGCAAGGCAATGCACGGTCAGGCGAGGCAAGGCTAATGCACGACAACGCAAGGCTAGGCAGTGCTCGGCAAGGCAAGGAAAGAGTAACGGAAGGAAAGAAAGGCAAGGGAAAGCAAGGGAAGGCAAGGGTAACGGACGGAACGGCACGGTAAGGGGAAACAAGGCTAAGGCACGACAACGCAGGACTAGGCAATGCACGGCAAGGCAAAGAAAGGGTAACGCAAGGCAAGGCACGGTCAGGCGAGGCAAGGCTAATGCACGACAACGCAAGGCTAGGCAATGCACGGCTAGGCAAGGAAAGAGTAACGGAAGGAGAGGAAGGCAAGGCAAAGCAAGGCAAGGCAAGTGTAACAAAAGGCAAGGCACGGCAAGGGGAAACAAGGGTAAGGCACGGCAACGCACGTCTAGGCAATGCACGGCCAAGCAAGGAAAGGGTAACGCAAGGCAAGGCACGGTGAGGAAAGGCAAGGCTAATGCACGACAATGCAGGGCTAGGCAATGCACGGCAAGGCAAGGAAAACATAACGCAAAGCAAGGCACGGTCAGGCGAGGCAAGGCTAATGCACGACAACGCAAGGCTAGGCAGTGCTCGGCAAGGCAAGGAAAGAGTAACGGAAGGAAAGAAAGGCAAGGGAAAGCAAGGGAAGGCAAGGGTAACGGAAGGAACGGCACGGTAAGGGGAAACAAGGCTAAGGCACGACAACGCAGGACTAGGCAATGCACGGCAAGGCAAAGAAAGGGTAACGCAAGGCAAGGCACGGTCAGGCGAGGCAAGGCTAATGCACGACAACGCAAGTCTAGGCAATGCACGGCTAGGCAAGGAAAGAGTAACGGAAGGAGAGGAAGGCAACGCAAAGCAAGGCAAGGCAAGTGTAACAAAAGGCAAGGCACGGAAAGGGGAAACAAGGGTAAGGCACGGCAACGCACGGCTAGGCAATGCACGGCCAAGCAAGGAAAGGGTAACGCAAGGCAAGGTACGGTGAGGCAAGGGAAGGCTAATGCACGACAACGCAAGGCTAGGCAGTGCTCGGCAAGGCAAGGAAAGAGTAACGGAAGGAAAGAAAGGCAAGGGAAAGCAAGGGATGGCAAGGGTAACGGAAGGAACTGCACGGTAAGGGGAAACAAGGCTAAGGCACGACAACGCAGGACTAGGCAATGCACGGCAAGGCAAGGAAAGGGTAACGCAAGGCAAGGCACGGTCAGGCGAGGCAAGGCTAAGGCAGAACAACGCAAGGCTAGGCAATGCACGGAAGGCAAGCAAAGAGTAACGGAAGGCAAGGAAGGCAAGGGAAGGCAAAGGTAAAGGAAGGAACGGCACGGTAAGCGGAAACAAGGCTAAGGCACGACAACGCACGGCTACGCAGTGCACGGCTAGGCAAGGAAAGGGAAGGAAAGGAAGGCAAGGCAAAGTAAGGCAAGGCACGTGTAACGGAAGAAACGGCACAGCAAGGGGAAACAAGGCTAAGGCAAGACAACGCACGGCTAGGCAATGCACGGCAAGGGAAGGAAAGGGTAACGCAAGGCAAGGCACGGTCAGGCGAGGCAAGGCTAATGCACGACAACGCAAGGCTAGGCAATGCACGGCTAGGCAAGGAAAGAGTAACGGAAGGAAAGGAAGGCAAAGCAATGCAAGGCAAGGCAAGTGTAACAAAACGCACGGCACGGCAAGGGGAAACAAGGGTAAGGCACGACAACGCAAGGCTAGGCAGTGCACGGCAAGGCAAGGAAAGGGTAACGCAAGGCAAGGTACGGTGAGGCAAGGGAAGGCTAATGCACGACAACGCAAGGCTAGGCAGTGCACAGCTAGGCAGGGAAAGAGTAACGGAAGGAAAGGAAGGCAAGGCAAAGAAAGGCAAGGCAAGTGTAACGGAAGGAACGGCACAGCAAGGGGAAACAAGGCTAAGGCACGACAACGCACGGCTAGGCAGTGCACGGCTAGGCAAGGAAAGAGTAACGGAAGGAAAGAAAGGGAAGGGAAAGCAAGGGAAGGCAAGGCTAACGGAAGGAACGGCACGGTAAGGGGAAACAAGGCTAAGGCACGACAACGCAGGACTAGGCAATGCAGGGCAAGGCAAAGAAAGGGTAACGCAAGGCAAGGCACGGTCAGGCGACGCAAGGCTAAGGCACGACAACGCAAGGCTAGGCAATGCACGGAAGGTAAGTAAAGAGTAACGGAAGGCAAGGAAGGCAAGGGAAAGCAAGGGTAGGCAAGGGCAACGGACGGAACGGCACGTTAAGGGGAAACAAGCCTAAGGCACGACAACGCAGGACTAGGCAATGCACGGCAAGGCAAGGAAAGGGTAACGCAAGGCAAGGCACGGTCAGGCGAGGCAACGCTAATGCACGAAAAAGCACGGCTAGGCAATGCACGGCAAGGCAATTTAAGGGTAACGCAAGGCAAGGCACGGTCAGGCGAGGCAAGGCTAATGGACAACAACGCAAGGCTAGGCAATGCACGGCAAGGCAAGGATAGAGTAACGCAAGGCAATGCACGGTCAGGCGAGGCAAGGCTAAGGCACGACAACGCAAGGCTAGGCAGTGCTCGGCAAGGCAAAGAAAGAGTAACGGAAGGAAAGAAAGGCAAGGGAAAGCAAGGGAAGGCAAGGGTAACGGAAGGAACGGCACGGTAAGGGGAAACAAGGCTAAGGCACGACAACGCAGGACTAGGCAATGCACGGCAAGGCAAAGAAAGCGTAACGCAAGGCAAGGCACGGTCAGGCGAGGCAAGGCTAATGCACGACAACGCAAGGCTAGGCAATGCACGGCTAGGCAAGGAAAGAGTAACGGAAGGAGAGGAAGGCAAGGCAAAGCAAGGCAAGGCAAGTGTAACAAAAGGCAAGGCACGGCAAGGGGAAACAAGGGTAAGGCACGGCAACGCACGGCTAGGCAATGCACGGCCAAGCAAGGAAAGGGTAACGCAAGGCAAGGCACGGTGAGGAAAGGCAAGGCTAATGCACGACAATGCAGGGCTAGGCAATGCACGGCAAGGTAAGGAAAGCATAACGCAAGGCAAGGCACGGTCAGGCGAGGCAAGGCTAATGCACGACAACGCAAGGCTAGGCAGTGCTCGGCAAGGCAAGGAAAGAGTAACGGAAGGAAAGAAAGGCAAGGGAAAGCAAGGGAAGGCAAGGGTAACGGAAGGAACGGCACGGTAAGGGGAAACAAGGCTAAGGCACGACAACGCAGGATTAGGCTATGCACGGCAAGGCAAGGAAAGGGTAACGCAAGGCAAGGCACGGTCAGGCGAGGCAAGGCTAAGGCAGGACAACGCAAGGCTAGGCAATGCACGGAAGGCAAGCAAAGAGTAACGGAAGGCAAGGAAGGCAAGGGAAGGCAAAGGTAAAGGAAGGAACGGCACGGTAAGCGGAAACAAGGCTAAGGCACGACAACTCGGGACTAGGCAATGCAAGGAAAGGCAAGGAAAGGGTAACGCAAGGCAAGGCACGGTCAGGCGAGGCAAGGCTAATGCACGACAACGCAAGGCTAGGCAATGCACGGCTAGGCAAGGAAAGAGTAACGGAAGGAAAGGAAGGCAAGGCAAAGAAAGGCAAGGCAAGTGTAACGGAAGGAACTGCACAGCAAGGGGAAACAAGGCTAAGGCACGACAACGCACGGCTAGGAAGTGCACGGCTAGGCAAGGAAAGAGTAACGGAAGGAAAGAAAGGCAAGGGAAAGCAAGGGAAGGCAAGGCTAACGGAAGGAACGGCACGGTACGGGGAAACAAGGCTAAGGCACGACAACGCAGGACTAGGCAATGCACGGCAAGGCAAAGAAAGGGTAACGCAAGGCAAGGCACGGTCAGGCGACGCAAGGCTAAGGCACGACAACGCAAGGCTAGGCAATGCACGGAAGGTAAGTAAAGAGTAACGGAAGGCAAGGAAGGCAAGGGAAAGCAAGGGTAGGCAAGGGCAACGGACGGAACGGCACGTTAAGGGGAAACAAGCCTAAGGCACGACAACGCAGGACTAGGCAATGCACGGCAAGGCAAGGAAAGGGTAACGCAAGGCAAGGCACGGTCAGGCGAGGCAAGGCTAAGGCAGGACAACTCAAGGCTAGGCAGTGCTCGGCAAGGCAAGGAAAGAGTAACGGAAGGAAAGAAAGGCAAGGGAAAGCAAGGGAAGGCAAGGGTAACGGAAGGAACGGCACGGTAAGGGGAAACAAGGCTAAGGCACGACAACGCAGGACTAGGCAATGCACGGCAAGGCAAAGAAAGGGTAACGCAAGGCAAGGCACGGTCAGGCGAGGCAAGGCTAATGCACGACAACGCAAGTCTAGGCAATGCACGGCTAGGCAAGGAAAGAGTAACGGAAGGAGAGGAAGGCAAGGCAAAGCAAGGCAAGGCAAGTGTAACAAAAGGCAAGGCACGGCAAGGGGAAACAAGGGTAAGGCACGGCAACGCACGGCTAGGCAATGCACGGCCAAGCAAGGATAGGGTAACGCAAGGCAAGGTACGGTCAGGCGAGCCAAGGCTAAGGCACGACAACGCAAGTCTAGGCAGTGCACGGCTAGGCAAGGAAAGAGTAACGGAGGGAAAGGAAGGCAAGGCAAAGTAAGGCAAGGCAAGTGTAACGGAAGAAACGGCACAGCAAGGGGAAACAAGGCTAAGGCAAGACAACGCACGGCTAGGCAATGCACGGCAAGGGAAGGAAAGGGTAACGCAAGGCAAGGCACGGTCAGGCGAGGCAAGGCTAATGCACGACAACGCACGGCTAGGCAATGCACGGCTAGGCAAGGAAAGAGTAACGGAAGGAAAGGAAGGCAAAGCAAAGCAAGGCAAGGCAAGTGCAACAAAAGGCACGGCACGGCAAGGGGAAACAAGGGTAAGGCACGACAACGCAAGGCTAGGCAGTGCACGGCAAGGCAAGGAAAGGGTAACGCAAGGCAAGGTACGGTGAGGCAAGGGAAGGCTAATGCACGACAACGCAAGGCTAGGCAGTGCTCGGCAAGGCAAGGAAAGAGTAACGGAAGGAAAGAAAGGCAAGGGAAAGCCAGGGAAGGCAAGGGTAACGGAAGGAACGGCACGGTAAGGGGAAACAAGGCTAAGGCACGACAACGCAGGACTAGGCAATGCACGGCAAGGCAAGGAAAGGGTAACGCAAGGCAAGGCACGGTCAGGCGAGGCAAGGCTAAGGCAGGACAACGCAAGGCTAGGCAATGCACGGAAGGCAAGCAAAGAGTAACGGAAGGCAAGGAAGGCAAGGGAAGGCAAAGGTAAAGGAAGGAACGGCACGGTAAGCGGAAACAAGGCTAAGGCACGACAACGCACGGCTAGGCAGTGCACGGCTAGGCAAGGAAAGGGAAGGAAAGGAAGGCAAGGCAAAGTAAGGCAAGGCACGTGTAACGGAAGAAACGGCACAGCAAGGGGAAACAAGGCTAAGGCAAGACAACGCACGGCTAGGCAATGCACAGCAAGGGAAGGAAAGGGTAACGCAAGGCAAGGCACGGTCAGGCGAGGCAAGGCTAATGCACGACAACGCAAGGCTAGGCAATGCACGGCTAGGCAAGGAAAGAGTAACGGAAGGAAAGGAAGGCAAAGCAATGCAAGGCAAGGCAAGTGTAACAAAAGGCACGGCACGGCAAGGGGAAACAAGGGTAAGGCACGACAACGCAAGGCTAGGCAGTGCACGGCAAGGCAAGGAAAGGGTAACGCAAGGCAAGGTACGGTGAGGCAAGGGAAGGCTAATGCACGACAACGCAAGGCTAGGCAGTGCACAGCTAGGCAAGGAAAGAGTAACGGAAGGAAAGGAAGGCAAGGCAAAGAAAGGCAAGGCAAGTGTAACGTAAGGAACGGCACAGCAAGGGGAAACAAGGCTAAGGCACGACAACGCACGGCTAGGCAGTGCACGGCTAGGCAAGGAAAGAGTAACGGAAGGAAAGAAAGGCAAGGGAAAGCAAGGGAAGGCAAGGCTAACGGAAGGAACGGCACGGTACGGGGAAACAAGGCTAAGGCACGACAACGCAGGACTAGGCAATGCACGGCAAGGCAAAGAAAGGGTAACGCAAGGCAAGGCACGGTCAGGCGACGCAAGGCTAAGGCACGACAACGCAAGGCTAGGCAATGCACGGAAGGTAAGTAAAGAGTAACGGAAGGCAAGGAAGGCAAGGGAAAGCAAGGGTAGGCAAGGGCAACGGACGGAACGGCACGTTAAGGGAAACAAGCCTAAGGCACGACAACGCAGGACTAGGCAATGCACGGCAAGGCAAGGAAAGGGTAACGCAAGGCAAGGCACGGTCAGGCGAGGCAACGCTAATGCACGAAAAAGCACGGCTAGGCAATGCACGGCAAGGCAAGGAAAGGGTAACGCAAGGCAAGGCACGGTCAGGCGAGGCAAGGCTAATGGACGACAACGCAAGGCTAGGCAATGCACGGCAAGGCAAGGAAAGAGTAACGCAAGGCAATGCACGGTCAGGCGAGGCAAGGCTAAGGCACTACAACGCAAGGCTAGGCAGTGCTCGGCAAGGCAAGGAAAGAGTAACGGAAGGAAAGAAAGGCAAGGGAAAGCAAGGGAAGGCAAGGGTAACGGAAGGAACGGCACGGTAAGGGGAAACAAGGCTAAGGCACGACAACGCAGGACTAGGCAATGCACGGCAAGGCAAAGAAAGCGTAACGCAAGGCAAGGCACGGTCAGGCGAGGCAAGGCTAATGCACGACAACGCAAGGCTAGGCAATGCACGGCTAGGCAAGGAAAGAGTAACGGAAGGAGAGGAAGGCAAGGCAAAGCAAGGCAAGGCAAGTGTAACAAAAGGCAAGGCACGGCAAGGGGAAACAAGGGTAAGGCACGGCAACGCACGGCTAGGCAATGCACGGCCAAGCAAGGAAAGGGTAACGCAAGGCAAGGCACGGTGAGGAAAGGCAAGGCTAATGCACGACAATGCAGGGCTAGGCAATGCACGGCAAGGTAAGGAAAGCATAACGCAAGGCAAGGCACGGTCAGGCGAGGCAAGGCTAATGCACGACAACGCAAGGCTAGGCAGTGCTCGGCAAGGCAAGGAAAGAGTAACGGAAGGAAAGAAAGGCAAGGGAAAGCAAGGGAAGGCAAGGGTAACGGAAGGAACGGCACGGTAAGGGGAAACAAGGCTAAGGCACGACAACGCAGGATTAGGCTATGCACGGCAAGGCAAGGAAAGGGTAACGCAAGGCAAGGCACGGTCAGGCGAGGCAAGGCTAAGGCAGGACAACGCAAGGCTAGGCAATGCACGGAAGGCAAGCAAAGAGTAACGGAAGGCAAGGAAGGCAAGGGAAGGCAAAGGTAAAGGAAGGAACGGCACGGTAAGCGGAAACAAGGCTAAGGCACGACAACTCGGGACTAGGCAATGCAAGGAAAGGCAAGGAAAGGGTAACGCAAGGCAAGGCACGGTCAGGGGAGGCAAGGCTAATGCACGACAACGCAAGGCTAGGCAATGCACGGCTAGGCAAGGAAAGAGTAACGGAAGGAAAGGAAGGCAAGGCAAAGAAAGGCAAGGCAAGTGTAACGGAAGGAACTGCACAGCAAGGGGAAACAAGGCTAAGGCACGACAACGCACGGCTAGGCAGTGCACGGCTAGGCAAGGAAAGAGTAACGGAAGGAAAGAAAGGCAAGGGAAAGCAAGGGAAGGCAAGGCTAACGGAAGGAACGGCACGGTACGGGGAAACAAGGCTAAGGCACGACAACGCAGGACTAGGCAATGCACGGCAAGGCAAAGAAAGGGTAACGCAAGGCAAGGCACGGTCAGGCGATGCAAGGCTAAGGCACGACAACGCAAGGCTAGGCAATGCACGGAAGGTAAGTAAAGAGTAACGGAAGGCAAGGAAGGCAAGGGTAAGCAAGGGTAGGCAAGGGCAACGGACGGAACGGCACGTTAAGGGGAAACAAGCCTAAGGCACGACAACGCAGGACTAGGCAATGCACGGCAAGGCAAGGAAAGGGTAATGCAAGGCAAGGCACGGTCAGGCGAGGCAACGCTAATGCACGAAAAAGCACGGCTAGGCAATGCACGGCAAGGCAAGGAAAGGGTAACGCAAGGCAAGGCACGGTCAGGCGAGGCAAGGCTAATGCACGACAACGCAAGGCTAGGCAATGCACGGCAAGGCAAGGAAAGGGTAAAGCAAGGCAATGCACGGTCAGGCGAGGCAAGGCTAATGCACGACAACGCAAGGCTAGGCAGTGCTCGGCAAGGCAAGGAAAGAGTAACGGAAGGAAAGAAAGGCAAGGGAAAGCAAGGGAAGGCAAGGGTAACGGAAGGAACGGCACGGTAAGGGGAAACAAGGCTAAGGCAGGACAACGCAGGACTAGGCAATGCACGGCAAGGCAAAGAAAGGGTAACGCAAGGCAAGGCAAGGTCAGGCGAGGCAAGGCTAATGCACGACAATGCAAGGCTAGGCAATGCACGGCTAGGCAAGGAAAGAGTAACGGAAGGAGAGGAAGGCAAGGCAAAGCAAAGCAAGGCAAGTGTAACAAAAGGCAAGGCACGGCAAGGGGAAACAAGGGTAAGGCACGGCAACGCACGGCTAGGCAATGCACGGCCAAGCAAGGAAAGGGTAACGCAAGGCAAGGCACGGTGAGGAAAGGCAAGGCTAATGCACGACAATGCAGGGCTAGGCAATGCACGGCAAGGTAAGGAAAGCATAACGCAAGGCAAGGCACGGTCAGGCGAGGCAAGGCTAATGCACGACAACGCAAGGCTAGGCAGTGCTCGGCAAGGCAAGGAAAGAGTAACGGAAGGAAAGAAAGGCAAGGGAAAGCAAGGGAAGGCAAGGGTAACGGAAGGAACGGCACGGTAAGGGGAAACAAGGCTAAGGCACGACAACGCAGGATTAGGCAATGCACGGGAAGGCAAGGAAAGGGTAACGCAAGGCAAGGCACGGTCAGGCGAGGCAAGGCTAAGGCAGGACAACGCAAGGCTAGGCAATGCACGGAAGGCAAGCAAAGAGTAACGGAAGGCAAGGAAGGCAAGGGAAGGCAAAGGTAAAGGAAGGAACGGCACGGTAAGCGTAAACAAGGCTAAGGCACGACAACTCAGGACTAGGCAATGCAAGGCAAGGCAAGGAAAGGGTAACGCAAGGCAAGGCACGGTCAGGCGAGGCAAGGCTAATGCACGACAACGCAAGGCTAGGCAATGCACGGCTAGGCAAGGAAAGAGTAACGGAAGGAAAGGAAGGCAAGGCAAAGAAAGGCAAGGCAAGTGTAACGGAAGGAACGGCACAGCAAGGGGAAACAAGGCTAAGGCACGACAACGCACGGCTAGGCAGTGCACGGCTAGGCAAGGAAAGAGTAACGGAAGGAAAGAAAGGCAAGGGAAAGCAAGGGAAGGCAAGGCTAACGGAAGGAACGGCACGGTACGGGGAAACAAGGCTAAGGCACGACAACGCAGGACTAGGCAATGCACGGCAAGGCAAAGAAAGGGTAACGCAAGGCAAGGCACGGTCAGGCGACGCAAGGCTAAGGCACGACAACGCAAGGCTAGGCAATGCACGGAAGGTAAGTAAAGAGTAACGGAAGGCAAGGAAGGCAAGGGAAAGCAAGGGTAGGCAAGGGCAACGGACGGAACGGCACGTTAAGGGGAAACAAGCCTAAGGCACGACAACGCAGGACTAGGCAATGCACGGCAAGGCAAGGAAAGGGTAACGCAAGGCAATGCACGGTCAGGCGAGGCAAGGCTAATGCACGACAACGCAAGGCTAGGCAGTGCTCGGCAAGGCAAGGAAAGAGTAACGGAAGGAAAGAAAGGCAAGGGAAAGCAAGGGAAGGCAAGGGTAACGGAAGGAACGGCACGGTAAGGGGAAACAAGGCTAAAGCACGACAACGCAGGACTAGGCAATGCACGGCAAGGCAAAGAAAGGGTAACGCAAGGCAAGGCACGGTCAGGCGAGGCAAGGCTAATGCACGACAACGCAAGGCTAGGCAATGCACGGCTAGGCAAGGAAAGAGTAACGGAAGGAGAGGAAGCCAAGGCAAAGCAAGGCAAGGCAAGTGTAACAAAAGGCAAGGCACGGCAAGGGGAAACAAGGGTAAGGCACGGCAACGCACGTCTAGGCAATGCACGGCCAAGCAAGGAAAGGGTAACGCAAGCAAGGCACGGTGAGGAAAGGCAAGGCTAATGCACGACAATGCAGGGCTAGGCAATGCACGGCAAGGCAAGGAAAGCATAACGCAAGGCAAGGCACGGTCAGGCGAGGCAAGGCTAATGCACGACAACGCAAGGCTAGGCAGTGCTCGGCAAGGCAAGGAAAGAGTAACGGAAGGAAAGAAAGGCAAGGGAAAGCAAGGGAAGGCAAGGGTAACGGAAGGAACGGCACGGTAAGGGGAAACAAGGCTAAGGCACGACAACGCAGGACTAGGCAATGCACGGCAAGGCAAAGAAAGGGTAACGCAAGGCAAGGCACGGTCAGGCGAGGCAAGGCTAATGCACGACAACGCAAGTCTAGGCAATGCACGGCTAGGCAAGGAAAGAGTAACGGAAGGAGAGGAAGGCAAGGCAAAGCAAGGCAAGGCAAGTGTAACAAAAGGCAAGGCACGGCAAGGGGAAACAAGGGTAAGGCACGGCAACGCACGGCTAGGCAATGCACGGCCAAGCAAGGAAAGGGTAACGCAAGGCAAGGTACGGTCAGGCGAGCCAAGGCTAAGGCACGACAACGCAAGTCTAGGCAGTGCACGGCTAGGCAAGGAAAGAGTAACGGAGGGAAAGGAAGGCAAGGCAAAGTAAGGCAAGGCAAGTGTAACGGAAGAAACGGCACAGCAAGGGGAAACAAGGCTAAGGCAAGACAACGCACGGCTAGGCAATGCACGGCAAGGGAAGGAAAGGGTAACGCAAGGCAAGGCACGGTCAGGCGAGGCAAGGCTAATGCACGACAACGCAAGGCTAGGCAATGCACGGCTAGGCAAGGAAAGAGTAACGGAAGGAAAGGAAGGCAAAGCAAAGCAAGGCAAGGCAAGTGCAACAAAAGGCACGGCACGGCAAGGGGAAACAAGGGTAAGGCACGACAACGCAAGGCTAGGCAGTGCACGGCAAGGCAAGGAAAGGGTAACGCAAGGCAAGGTACGGTGAGGCAAGGGAAGGCTAATGCACGACAACGCAAGGCTAGGCAGTGCTCGGCAAGGCAAGGAAAGAGTAACGGAAGGAAAGAAAGGCAAGGGAAAGCAAGGGAAGGCAAGGGTAACGGAAGGAACGGCACGGTAAGGGGAAACAAGGCTAAGGCACGACAACGCAGGACTAGGCAATGCACGGCAAGGCAAGGAAAGGGTAACGCAAGGCAAGGCACGGTCAGGCGAGGCAAGGCTAAGGCAGGACAACGCAAGGCTAGGCAATGCACGGAAGGCAAGCAAAGAGTAACGGAAGGCAAGGAAGGCAAGGGAAGGCAAAGGTAAAGGAAGGAACGGCACGGTAAGCGGAAACAAGGCTAAGGCACGACAACGCACGCCTAGGCAGTGCACGGCTAGGCAAGGAAAGGGAAGGAAAGGAAGGCAAGGCAAAGTAAGGCAAGGCACGTGTAACGGAAGAAACGGCACAGCAAGGGGAAACAAGGCTAAGGCAAGACAACGCACGGCTAGGCAATGCACGGCAAGGGAAGGAAAGGGTAACGCAAGGCAAGGCACGGTCAGGCGAGGCAAGGCTAATGCACGACAACGCAAGGCTAGGCAATGCACGGCTAGGCAAGGAAAGAGTAACGGAAGGAAAGGAAGGCAAAGCAATGCAAGGCAAGGCAAGTGTAACAAAAGGCACGGCACGGCAAGGGGAAACAAGGGTAAGGCACGACAACGCAAGGCTAGGCAGTGCACGGCAAGGCAAGGAAAGGGTAACGCAAGGCAAGGTACGGTGAGGCAAGGGAAGGCTAATGCACGACAACGCAAGGCTAGGCAGTGCACGGCTAGGCAAGGAAAGAGTAACGGAAGGAAAGGAAGGCAAGGCAAAGAAAGGCAAGGCAAGTGTAACGGAAGGAACGGCACAGCAAGGGGAAACAAGGCTAACGCACGACAACGCACGGCTAGGCAGTGCACGGCTAGGCAAGGAAAGAGTAACGGAAGGAAAGAAAGGCAAGGGAAAGCAAGGGAAGGCAAGGCTAACGGAAGGAACGGCACGGTACGGGGAAACAAGGCTAAGGCACGACAACGCAGGACTAGGCAATGCACGGCAAGGCAAGGAAAGGGTAACGCAAGGCAAGGCACGGTCAGGCGAGGCAACGCTAATGCACGAAAAAGCACGGCTAGGCAATGCACGGCAAGGCAAGGAAAGGGTAACGCAAGGCAAGGCACGGTCAGGCGAGGCAAGGCTAATGCACGACAACGCAAGGCTAGGCAATGCACGGCAAGGCAAGGAAAGAGTAACGCAAGGCAATGCACGGTCAGGCGAGGCAAGGCTAAGGCACGACAACGCAAGGCTAGGCAGTGCTCGGCAAGGCAAGGAAAGAGTAACGGAAGGAAAGAAAGGCAAGGGAAAGCAAGGGAAGGCAAGGGTAACGGAAGGAACGGCACGGTAAGGGGAAACAAGGCTAAGGCACGACAACGCAGGACTAGGCAATGCACGGCAAGGCAAAGAAAGCGTAACGCAAGGCAAGGCACGGTCAGGCGAGGCAAGGCTAATGCACGACAACGCAAGGCTAGGCAATGCACGGCTAGGCAAGGAAAGAGTAACGGAAGGAGAGGAAGGCAAGGCAAAGCAAGGCAAGGCAAGTGTAACAAAAGGCAAGGCACGGCAAGGGGAAACAAGGGTAAGGCACGGCAACGCACGGCTAGGCAATGCACGGCCAAGCAAGGAAAGGGTAACGCAAGGCAAGGCACGGTGAGGAAAGGCAAGGCTAATGCACGACAATGCAGGGCTAGGCAATGCACGGCAAGGTAAGGAAAGCATAACGCAAGGCAAGGCACGGTCAGGCGAGGCAAGGCTAATGCACGACAACGCAAGGCTAGGCAGTGCTCGGCAAGGCAAGGAAAGAGTAACGGAAGGAAAGAAAGGCAAGGGAAAGCAAGGGAAGGAAAGGGTAACGGAAGGAACGGCACGGTAAGGGGAAACAAGGCTAAGGCACGACAACGCAGGATTAGGCTATGCACGGCAAGGCAAGGAAAGGGTAACGCAAGGCAAGGCACGGTCAGGCGAGGCAAGGTTAAGGCAGGACAACGCAAGGCTAGGCAATGCACGGAAGGCAAGCAAAGAGTAACGGAAGGCAAGGAAGGCAAGGGAAGGCAAATGTAAAGGAAGGAACGGCACGGAAAGCGGAAACAAGGCTAAGGCACGACAACTCGGGACTAGGCAATGCAAGGAAAGGCAAGGAAAGGGTAACGCAAGGCAAGGCACGGTCAGGCGAGGCAAGGCTAATGCACGACAACGCAAGGCTAGGCAATGCACGGCTAGGCAAGGAAAGACTAACGGAAGGAAAGGAAGGCAAGGCAAAGAAAGGCAAGGCAAGTGTAACGGAAGGAATTGCACAGCAAGGGGAAACAAGGCTAAGGCACGACAACGCACGGCTAGGCAGTGCACGGCTAGGCAAGGAAAGAGTAACGGAAGGAAAGAAAGGCAAGGGAAAGCAAGGGAAGGCAAGGCTAACGGAAGGAACGGCACGGTACGGGGAAACAAGGCTAAGGCACGACAACGCAGGACTAGGCAATGCACGGCAAGGCAAAGAAAGGGTAACGCAAGGCAAGGCACGGTCAGGCGACGCAAGGCTAAGGCACGACAACGCAAGGCTAGGCAATGCACGGAAGGTAAGTAAAGAGTAACGGAAGGCAAGGAAGGCAAGGGAAAGCAAGGGTAAGCAAGGGCAACGGACGGAACGGCACGTTAAGGGGAAACAAGCCTAAGGCACGACAACGCAGGACTAGGCAATGCACGGCAAGGCAAGGAAAGGGTAATGCAAGGCAAGGCACGGTCAGGCGAGGCAACGCTAATGCACGAAAAAGCACGGCTAGGCAATGCACGGCAAGGCAAGGACAGGGTAACGCAAGGCAAGGCACGGTCAGGCGAGGCAAGGCTAATGCACGACAACGCAAGGCTAGGCAATGCACGGCAAGGCAAGGAAAGGGTAACGCAAGGCAATGCACGGTCAGGCGAGGCAAGGCTAATGCACGACAACGCAAGGCTAGGCAGTGCTCGGCAAGGCAAGGAAAGAGTAACGGAAGGAAATAAAGGCAAGGGAAAGCAAGGGAAGGCAAGGGTAACGGAAGGAACGGCACGGTAAGGGGAAACAAGGCTAAGGCAGGACAACGCAGGACTAGGCAATGCACGGCAAGGCAAAGAAAGGGTAACGCAAGGCAAGGTAAGGTCAGGCGAGGCAAGGCTAATGCACGACAACGCAAGGCTAGGCAATGCACGGCTAGGCAAGGAAAGAGTAACGGAAGGAGAGGAAGGCAAGGCAAAGCAAGGCAAGGCAAGTGTAACAAAAGGCAAGGAACGGCAAGGGGAAACAAGGGTAAGGCACGGCAACGCACGGCTAGGCAATGCACGGCCAAGCAAGGAAAGGGTAACGCAAGGCAAGGCACGGTGAGGAAAGGCAAGGCTAATGCACGGCAATGCAGGGCTAGGCAATGCACGGCAAGGCAAGGAAAGCATAACGCAAGGCAAGGCACGGTCAGGCGAGGCAAGGCTAATGCACGACAACGCAAGGCTAGGCAGTGCTCGGCAAGGCAAGGAAAGAGTAAGGGAAGGAAAGAAAGGCAAGGGAAAGCAAGGGAAGGCAAGGGTAACGGAAGGAACGGCACGGTAAGGGGAAACAAGGCTAAGGCACGACAACGCAGGACTAGGCAATGCACGGCAAGGCAAAGAAAGGGTAACGCAAGGCAAGGCACGGTCAGGCGAGGCAAGGCTAATGCACGACAACGCAAGGCTAGGCAATGCACGGCTAGGCAAGGAAAGAGTAACGGAAGGAGAGGAAGGCAAGGCAAAGCAAGGCAAGGCAAGTGTAACAAAAGGCAAGGCACGGCAAGGGGAAACAAGGGTAAGGCACGGCAACGCACGGCTAGGCAATGCACGGCCAAGCAAGGAAAGGGTAACGCAAGGCAAGGCACGGTCAGGCGAGCCAAGGCTAAGGCACGACAACGCAAGGCTAGGCAGTGCACAGCTAGGCAAGGAAAGAGTAACGGAAGGAAAGGAAGGCAAGGCAAAGTAAGGCAAGGCAAGTGTAACGGAAGAAACGGCACAGCAAGGGGAAACAAGGCTAAGGCAAGACAACGCACGGCTAGGCAATGCACGGCAAGGGAAGGAAAGGGTAACGCAAGGCAAGGCACGGTCAGGCGAGGCAAGGCTAATGCACGACAACGCAAGGCTAGGCAATGCACGGCTAGGCAAGGAAAGAGTAACGGAAGGAAAGGAAGGCAAAGCAAAGCAAGGCAAGGCAAGTGTAACAAAAGGCACGGCACGGCAAGGGGAAACAAGGGTAAGGCACGACAACGCAAGGCTAGGCAGTGCACGGCAAGGCAAGGAAAGGGTAACGCAAGGCAAGGTACGGTGAGGCAAGGGAAGGCTAATGCACGACAACGCAAGGCTAGGCAGTGCACGGCTAGGCAAGGAAAGAGTAACGGAAGGAAAGGAAGGCAAGGCAAAGAAAGGCAAGGCAAGTGTAACGGAAGGAACGGCACAGCAAGGGGAAACAAGGCTAAGGCACGACAACGCACGGCTAGGCAGTGCACGGCTAGGCAAGGAAAGAGTAACGGAAGGAAAGAAAGGCAAGGGAAAGCAAGAGAAGGCAAGGCTAACGGAAGGAACGGCACGGTACGGGGAAACAAGGCTAAGGCACGACAACGCAGGACTAGGCAATGCACGGCAAGGCAAAGAAAGGGTAACGCGAGGCAAGGCACGGTCAGGCGAGGCAACGCTAATGCACGAAAAAGCACGGCTAGGCAATGCACGGCAAGGCAAGGAAATGGTAACGCAAGGCAAGGCACGGTCAGGCGAGGCAAGGCTAATGCACGACAACGCAAGGCTAGGCAATGCACGGCAAGGCAAGGAAAGAGTAACGCAAGGCAATGCACGGTCAGGCGAGGCAAGGCTAAGGCACGACAACGCAAGGCTAGGCAATGCACAGCTAGGCAAGGAAAGAGTAACGGAAGGAGAGGAAGGCAAGGCAAAGCAAGGCAAGGCAAGTGTAACAAAAGGCAAGGCACGACAAGGGGAAACAAGGGTAAGGCACGGCAACGCACGGCTAGGCAATGCACGGCCAAGCAAGGAAAGGGTAACGCAAGGCAAGGCACGGTGAGGAAAGGCAAGGCTAATGCACGACAATGCAGGGCTAGGCAATGCACGGCAAGGAAAGGAAAGCATAACGCAAGGCAAGGCACGGTCAGGCGAGGCAAGGCTAATGCACGACAACGCAAGGCTAGGCAGTGCTCGGCAAGGCAAGGAAAGAGTAAGGGAAGGAAAGAAAGGCAAGGGAAAGCAAGGGAAGGCAAGGGTAACGGAAGGAACGGCACGGTAAGGGGAAACAAGGCTAAGGCACGACAACGCAGGACTAGGCAATGCACGGCAAGGCAAGGAAAGGGTAACGCAAGGCAAGGCACGGTCAGGCGAGGCAAGGCTAAGGCAGGACAACGCAAGGCTAGGCAATGCACGGAAGGCAAGCAAAGAGTAACGGAAGGCAAGGAAGGCAAGGGAAGGCAAAGGTAAAGGAAGGAACGGCACGGTAAGCGGAAACAAGGCTAAGGCACGACAACGCACGGCTAGGCAGTGCACGGCTAGGCAAGGAAAGGGAAGGAAAGGAAGGCAAGGCAAAGTAAGGCAAGGCACGTGTAACGGAAGAAACGGCACAGCAAGGGGAAACAAGGCTAAGGCAAGACAACGCACGGCTAGGCAATGCACGGCAAGGGAAGGAAAGGGTAACGCAAGGCAAGGCACGGTCAGGCGAGGCAAGGCTAATGCACGAAAACGCAAGGCTAGGCAGTGCTCGGCAAGGCAAGGAAAGAGTAACGGAAGGAAAGAAAGGCAAGGGAAAGCAAGGGAAGGCAAGGGTAACGGAAGGAACGGCACGGTAAGGGGAAACAAGGCTAAGGCACGACAACGCAGGACTAGGCAATGCACGGCAAGGCAAAGAAAGGGTAACGCAAGGCAAGGCACGGTCAGGCGAGGCAAGGCTAATGCACGACAACGCAAGGCTAGGCAATGCACGGCTAGGCAAGGAAAGAGTAACGGAAGGAGAGGAAGGCAAGGCAAAGCAAGGCAAGGCAAGTGTAACAAAAGGCAAGGCACCGCAAGGGGAAACAAGGGTAAGGCACGGCAACGCACGGCTAGGCAATGCACGGCCAAGCAAGGAAAGGGTAACGCAAGGCAAGGCACGGTGAGGAAAGGCAAGGCTAATGCACGACAATGCAGGGCTAGGCAATGCACGGCAAGGCAAGGAAAGCATAACGCAAGGCAAGGCACGGTCAGGCGAGGCAAGGCTAATGCACGACAACGCAAGGCTAGGCAGTGCACGGCTAGGCAAGGAAAGAGTAACGGAAGGAAAGGAAGGCAAGGCAAAGAAAGGCAAGGCAAGTGTAACGGAAGGAACGGCACAGCAAGGGGAAACAAGGCTAAGGCACGACAACGCACGGCTAGGCAGTGCACGGCTAGGCATGGAAAGAGTAACGGAAGGAAAGAAAGGCAAGGGAAAGCAAGGGAAGGCAAGGCTAACGGAAGGAACGGCACGGTACGGGGAAACAAGGCTAAGGCACGACAACGCAGGACTAGGCAATGCACGGCAAGGCAAAGAAAGGGTAACGCAAGGCAAGGCACGGTCAGGCGACGCAAGGCTAAGGCATGACAACGCAAGGCTAGGCAATGCACGGAAGGTAAGTAAAGAGTAACGGAAGGCAAGGAAGGCAAGGGAAAGCAAGGGTAGGCAAGGGCAACGGACGGAACGGCACGTTAAGGGGAAACAAGCCTAAGGCACGACAACGCAGGACTAGGCAATGCACGGCAAGGCAAGGAAATGGTAACGCAAGGCAAGGCACGGTCAGGCGAGGCAACGCTAATGCACGAAAAAGCACGGCTAGGCAATGCACGGCAAGGCAAGGAAAGGGTAACGCAAGGCAAGGCACGGTCAGGCGAGGCAAGGCTAATGCACGACAACGCAAGGCTAGGCAATGCACGGCAAGGCAAGGAAAGAGTAACGCAAGGCAATGCACGGTCAGGCGAGGCAAGGCTAAGGCACGACAACGCAAGGCTAGGCAATGCACGGCTAGGCAAGGAAAGAGTAACGGAAGGAGAGGAAGGCAAGGCAAAGCAAGGCAAGGCAAGTGTAACAAAAGGCAAGGCACGGCAAGGGGAAACAAGGGTAAGGCACGGCAACGCACGGCTAGGCAATGCACGGACAAGCAAGGAAAGGGTAACGCAAGGCAAGGCACGGTGAGGAAAGGCAAGGCTAATGCACGACAATGCAGGGCTAGGCAATGCACGGCAAGGAAAGGAAAGCATAACGCAAGGCAAGGCACGGTCAGGCGAGGCAAGGCTAATGCACGACAACGCAAGGCTAGGCAGTGCTCGGCAAGGCAAGGAAAGAGTAAGGGAAGGAAAGAAAGGCAAGGGAAAGCAAGGGAAGGCAAGGGTAACGGAAGGAACGGCACGGTAAGGGGAAACAAGGCTAAGGCACGACAACGCAGGACTAGGCAATGCACGGCAAGGCAAGGAAAGGGTAACGCAAGGCAAGGCACGGTCAGGCGAGGCAAGGCTAAGGCAGGACAACGCAAGGCTAGGCAATGCACGGAAGGCAAGCAAAGAGTAACGGAAGGCAAGGAAGGCAAGGGAAGGCAAAGGTAAAGGAAGGAACGGCACGGTAAGCGGAAACAAGGCTAAGGCACGACAACTCAGGACTAGGCAATGCAAGGCAAGGCAAGGAAAGGGTAACGCAAGGCAAGGCACGGTCAGGCGAGGCAAGGCTAATGCACGACAACGCAAGGCTAGGCAATGCACAGCTAGGCAAGGAAAGAGTAACGGAAGGAAAGGAAGGCAAGGCAAAGAAAGGCAAGGCAAGTGTAACGGAAGGAACGGCACAGCAAGGGGAAACAAGGCTAAGGCACGACAACGCACGGCTAGGCAGTGCACGGCTAGGCAGGGAAAGAGTAACGGAAGGAAAGAAAGGCAAGGGAAAGCAAGGGAAGGCAAGGCTAACGGAAGGAACGGCACGGTACGGGGAAACAAGGCTAAGGCACGACAACGCAGGACTAGGCAATGCACGGCAAGGCAAAGAAAGGGTAACGCAAGGCAAGGCACGGTCAGGCGACGCAAGGCTAAGGCACGAAAACGCAAGGCTAGGCAATGCACGGAAGGTAAGTTAAGAGTAACGGAAGGCAAGGAAGGCAAGGGAAAGCAAGGGTAGGCAAGGGCAACGGACGGAACGGCACGTTAAGGGGAAACAAGCCTAAGGCACGACAACGCAGGACTAGGCAATGCCCGGCAAGGCAAGGAAAGGGTAACGCAAGGCAATGCACGGTCAGGCGAGGCAAGGCTAATGCACGACAACGCAAGGCTAGGCAGTGCTCGGCAAGGCAAGGAAAGAGTAACGGAAGGAAAGAAAGGCAAGGGAAAGCAAGGGAAGGCAAGGGTAACGGAAGGAACGGCACGGTAAGGGGAAGCAAGGCTAAGGCACGACAACGCAGGACTAGGCATTGCACGGCAAGGCAAAGAAAGGGTAACGCAAGGCAAGGCACGGTCAGGCGAGGCAAGGCTAATGCACGACAACGCAAGGCTAGGCAATGCACGGCTAGGCAAGGAAAGAGTAACGGAAGGAGAGGAAGGCAAGGCAAAGCAAGGCAAGGCAAGTGTAACAAAAGGCAAGGCACGGCAAGGGGAAACAAGGGTAAGGCACGGCAACGCACGGCTAGGCAATGCACGGCCAAGCAAGGAAAGGGTAACGCAAGGCAAGGCACGGTGAGGAAAGGCAAGGCTAATGCACTACAATGCAGGGCTAGGCAATGCACGGCAAGGCAAGGAAAGCATAACGCAAGGCAAGGCACGGTCAGGCGAGGCAAGGCTAATGCACGACAACGCAAGGCTAGGCAGTCCTCGGCAAGGCAAGGAAAGAGTAACGGAAGGAAAGAAAGGCAAGGGAAAGCAAGGGAAGGCAAGGGTAACGGAAGGAACGGCACGGTAAGGGGAAACAAGGCTAAGGCACGACAACGCAGGACTAGGCAATGCACGGCAAGGCAAAGAAAGGGTAACGCAAGGCAAGGCACGGTCAGGCGAGGCAAGGCTAATGCACGACAACGCAAGGCTAGGCAATGCACGGCTAGGCAAGGAAAGAGTAACGGAAGGAGAGGAAAGCAAGGCAAAGCAAGGCAAGGCAAGTATAACAAAAGGCAAGGCACGGCAAGGGGAAACAAGGGTAAGGCACGGCAACGCACGGCTAGGCAATGCACGGCCAAGCAAGGAAAGGGTAACGCAAGGCAAGGCACGGTGAGGAAAGGCAAGGCTAATGCACTACAATGCAGGGCTAGGCAATGCACGGCAAGGCAAGGAAAGCATAACGCAAGGCAAGGCACGGTCAGGCGAGGCAAGGCTAATGCACGACAACGCAAGGCTAGGCAGTGCTCGGCAAGGCAAGGAAAGAGTAACGGAAGGAAAGAAAGGCAAGGGAAAGCAAGGGAAGGCAAGGGTAACGGAAGGAACGGCACGGTAAGGGGAAACAAGGCTAAGGCACGACAACGCAGGACTAGGCAATGCACGGCAAGGCAAAGAAAGGGTAACGCAAGGCAAGGCACGGTCAGGCGAGGCAAGGCTAATGCACGACAACGCAAGGCTAGGCAATGCACGGCTAGGCAAGGAAAGAGTAACGGAAGGAGAGGAAGGCAAGGCAAAGCAAGGCAAGGCAAGTGTAACAAAAGGCAAGGCACGGCAAGGGGAAACAAGGGTAAGGCACGGCAACGCACGGCTAGGCAATGCACGGCCAAGCAAGGAAAGGGTAACGCAAGGCAAGGCACGGTGAGGAAAGGCAAGGCTAATGCACGACAATGCAGGGCTAGGCAATGCACGGCAAGGCAAGGAAAGCATAACGCAAGGCAAGGCACGGTCAGGCGAGGCAAGGCTAATGCACGACAACGCAAGGCTAGGCAGTGCTCGGCAAGGCAAGGAAAGAGTAACGGAAAGAAAGAAAGGCAAGGGAAAGCAAGGGAAGGCTAGGCTAACGGAAGGAACGGCACGGTACGGGGAAACAAGGCTAAGGCACGACAACGCAGGACTAGGCAATGCACGGCAAGGCAAAGAAAGGGTAACGCAAGGCAAGGCACGGTCAGGCGACGCAAGGCTAAGGCACGACAACGCAAGGCTAGGCAATGCACGGAAGGTAAGTTAAGAGTAACGGAAGGCAAGGAAGGCAAGGGAAAGCAAGGGTAGGCAAGGGCAACGGACGGAATGGCACGTTAAGGGGAAACAAGCCTAAGGCACGACAACGCAGGACTAGGCAATGCCCGGCAAGGCAAGGAAAGGGTAACGCAAGGCAATGCACGGTCAGGCGAGGCAAGGCTAATGCACGACAACGCAAGGCTAGGCAATGCACGGCTAGGCAAGGAAAGAGTAACGGAAGGAAAGGAAGGCAAAGCAATGCAAGGCAAGGCAAGTGTAACAAAAGGCACGGCACGGCAATTGGAAACAAGGGTAAGGCACGACAACGCAAGGCTAGGCAGTGCACGGCAAGGCAAGGAAAGGGTAACGCAAGGCAAGGTACGGTTAGGCAAGGGAAGGCTAATGCACGACAACGCAAGGCTAGGCAGTGCACAGCTAGGCAAGGAAAGAGTAACGGAAGGAAAGGAAGGCAAGGCAAAGAAAGGCAAGGCAAGTGTAACGGAAGGAACGGCACAGCAAGGGGAAACAAGGCTAAGGCACGACAACGCACGGCTAGGCAGTGCACGGCTAGGCAAGGAAAGAGTAACGGAAGGAAAGAAAGGCAAGGGAAAGCAAGGGAAGGCAAGGGTAACGGAAGGAACGGCACGGTAAGGGGAAACAAGGCTAAGGCACGACAACGCAGGACTAGGCAATGCACGGCAAGGCAAAGAAAGGGTAACACAAGGCAAGGCACGGTCAGGCGAGGCAAGGCTAATGCACGACAACGCAAGGCTAGGCAATGCACGGCAAGGGAAGGCAAAGGTAAAGGAAGGAACGGCACGGTAAGCGGAATCAAGGCTAAGACACGACAACGCACGGCTAGGCAGTGCACGGCTAGGCAAGGAAAGGGAAGGAAAGGAAGGCAAGGCAAAGTAAGGCAAGGCACGTGTAACGGAAGAAACGGCACAGCAAGGGGAAACAAGGCTAAGGCAAGACAACGCACGGCTAGGCAATGCACGGCAAGGGAAGGAAAGGGTAACGCAAGGCAAGGCACGGTCAGGCGAGGCAAGGCTAATGCACGACAACGCAAGGCTAGGCAATGCACGGCTAGGCAAGGAAAGAGTAACGGAAGGAGAGGAAGGCAAGGCAAAGCAAGGCAAGGCAAGTGTAACAAAAGGCAAGGCACGGCAAGGGGAAACAAGGGTAAGGCACGGCAAGGCACGGCTAGGCAATGCACTGCCAAGCAAGGAAAGGGTAACGCAAGGCAAGGCACGGTGAGGAAAGGCAAGGCTAATGCACGACAATGCAGGGTTAGGCAATGCACGGCAAGGCAAGGAAAGCATAACGCAAGGCAAGGCACGGTCAGGCGAGGCAAGGCTAAGGCAGGACAACGCAAGGCTAGGCAATGCACGGAAGGCAAGCAAAGAGTAACGGAAGGCAAGGAAGGCAAGGGAAGGCAAAGGTAAAGGAAGGAACGGCACGGTAAGCGGAATCAAGGCTAAGGCACGACAACGCACGGCTAGGCAGTGCACGGCTAGGCAAGGAAAGGGAAGGAAAGAAGGCAAGGCAAAGTAAGGCAAGGCACGTGTAACGGAAGAAACGGCACAGCAAGGGGAAACAAGGCTAAGGCAAGACAACGCACGGCTAGGCAATGCACGGCAAGGGAAGGAAAGGGTAACGCAGGGCAAGGCACGGTCAGGCGAGGCAAGGCTAATGCACGACAACGCAAGGCTAGGCAATGCACGGCTAGGCAAGGAAAGAGTAACGGAAGGAAAGGAAGGCAAAGCAATGCAAGGCAAGGCAAGTGTAACAAAAGGCACGGCACGGCAAGGGGAAACAAGGGTAAGGCACGACAACGCAAGGCTAGGCAGTGCACGGCAAGGCAAGGAAAGGGTAACGCAAGGCAAGGTACGGTGAGGCAAGGGAAGGCTAATGCACGACAACGCAAGGCTAGGCAGTGCACAGCTAGGCAAGGAAAGAGTAACGGAAGGAAAGGAAGGCAAGGCAAAGAAAGGCAAGGCAAGTGTAACGGAAGGAACGGCACAGCAAGGGGAAACAAGGCTAAGGCACGACAACGCACGGCTAGGCAGTGCACGGCTAGGCAAGGAAAGAGTAACGGAAGGAAAGAAAGGCAAGGGAAAGCAAGGGAAGGCAAGGCTAACGGAAGGAAAGGCACGGTACGGGGAAACAAGGCTAAGGCACGACAACGCAGGACTAGGCAATGCACGGCAAGGCAAAGAAAGGGTAACGCAAGGCAAGGCACGGTCAGGCGACGCAAGGCTAAGGCACGACAACGCAAGGCTAGGCAATGCACGGAAGGTAAGTAAAGAGTAACGGAAGGCAAGGAAGGCAAGGGAAAGCAAGGGTAGGCAAGGGCAACGGACGGAACGGCACGTTAAGGGGAAACAAGCCTAAGGCACGACAACGCAGGACTAGGCAATGCACGGCAAGGCAAGGAAAGGGTAACGCAAGGCAAGGCACGGTCAGGCGAGGCAAGGCTAATGCACGACAACGCAAGGCTAGGCAGTGCTCGGCAAGGCAAGGAAAGAGTAACGGAAGGAAAGAAAGGCAAGGGAAAGCAAGGGAAGGCAAGGGTAACGGAAGGAACGGCACGGTAAGGGGAAACAAGGCTAAGGCACGACAACGCAGGACTAGGCAATGCACGGCAAGGCAAGGAAAGGGTAACGCAAGGCAAGGCACGGTCAGGCGAGGCAACGCTAATGCACGAAAAAGCACGGCTAGGCAATGCACGGCAAGGCAAGGAAAGGGTAACGCAAGGCAAGGCACGTTCAGGCGAGGCAAGGCTAATGCACGACAACGCAAGGCTAGGCAATGCACGGCAAGGCAAGGAAAGAGTAACGCAAGGCAATGCACGGTCAGGCGAGGCAAGGCTAAGGCACGACAACGCAAGGCTAGGCAGTGCTCGGCAAGGCAAGGAAAGAGTAACGGAAGGAAAGAAAGGCAAGGGAAAGCAAGGGAAGGCAAGGGTAACGGAAGGAACGGCACGGTAAGGGGAAACAAGGCTAAGGCACGACAACGCAGGACTAGGCAATGCACGGCAAGGCAAAGAAAGCGTAACGCAAGGCAAGGCACGGTCAGGCGAGGCAAGGCTAATGCACGACAAGGCAAGGCTAGGCAATGCACGGCTAGGCAAGGAAAGAGTAACGGAAGGAGAGGAAGGCAAGGCAAAGCAAGGCAAGGCAAGTGTAACAAAAGGCAAGGCACGGCAAGGGGAAACAAGGGTAAGGCACGGCAACGCACGGCTAGGCAATGCACGGCCAAGCAAGGAAAGGGTAACGCAAGGCAAGGCACGGTGAGGAAAGGCAAGGCTAATGCACGACAATGCAGGGCTAGGCAATGCACGGCAAGGTAAGGAAAGCATAACGCAAGGCAAGGCACGGTCAGGCGAGGCAAGGCTAATGCACGACAACGCAAGGCTAGGCAGTGCTCGGCAAGGCAAGGAAAGAGTAACGGAAGGAAAGAAAGGCAAGGGAAAGCAAGGGAAGGCAAGGGTAACGGAAGGAACGGCACGGTAAGGGGAAACAAGGCTAAGGCACGACAACGCAGGATTAGGCAATGCACGGCAAGGCAAGGAAAGGGTAACCCAAAGCAAGGCACGGTCAGGCGAGGCAAGGCTAAGGCAGGACAACGCAAGGCTAGGCAATGCACGGAAGGCAAGCAAAGAGTAACGGAAGGCAAGGAAGGCAAGGGAAGGCAAAGGTAAAGGAAGGAACGGCACGGTAAGCGGAAACAAGGCTAAGGCACGACAACTCAGGACTAGGCAATGCAAGGCAAGGCAAGGAAAGGGAAACGCAAGGCAAGGCACGGTCAGGCGAGGCAAGGCTAATGCACGACAACGCAAGGCTAGGCAATGCACGGCTAGGCAAGGAAAGAGTAACGGAAGGAAAGGAAGGCAAGGCAAAGAAAGGCAAGGCAAGTGTAACGGAAGGAACGGCACAGCAAGGGGAAACAAGGCTAAGGCACGACAACGCACGGCTAGGCAGTGCACGGCTAGGCAAGGAAAGAGTAACGGAAGGAAAGAAAGGCAAGGGAAAGCAAGGGAAGGCAAGGCTAACGGAAGGAACGGCACGGTACGGGGAAACAAGGCTAAGGCACGACAACGCAGGACTAGGCAATGCACGGCAAGGCAAAGAAAGGGTAACGCAAGGCAAGGCACGGTCAGGCGACGCAAGGCTAAGGCACGACAACGCAAGGCTAGGCAATGCACGGAAGGTAAGTAAAGAGTAACGGAAGGCAAGGAAGGCAAGGGAAAGCAAGGGTAGGCAAGGGCAACGGACGGAACGGCACGTTAAGGGGAAACAAGCCTAAGGCACGACAACGCAGGACTAGGCAATGCACGGCAAGGCAAGGAAAGGGTAACGCAAGGCAAGGCACGGTCAGGCGAGGCAACGATAATGCACGAAAAAGCACGGCTAGGCAATGCACGGCAAGGCAAGGAAAGGGTAACGCAAGGCAAGGCACGGTCAGGCGAGGCAAGGCTAATGCACGACAACGCAAGGCTAGGCAATGCACGGCAAGGCAAGGAAAGAGTAACGCAAGGCAATGCACGGTCAGGCGAGGCAAGGCTAAGGCACGACAACGCAAGGCTAGGCAATGCACGGCTAGGCACGGAAAGAGTAACGGAAAGAGAGGAAGGCAAGGCAAAGCAAGGCAAGGCAAGTGTAACAAAAGGCAAGGCACGGCAAGGGGAAACAAGGGTAAGGCACGGCAACGCACGGCTAGGCAATGCACGGCCAAGCAAGGAAAGGGTAACGCAAGGCAAGGCACGGTCAGGCGAGGCAAGGCTAAGGCAGGACAACGCAAGGCTAGGCAATGCACGGAAGGCAAGCAAAGAGTAACGGAAGGCAAGGAAGGCAAGGGAAGGCAAAGGTAAAGGAAGGAACGGCACGGTAAGCGGAATCAAGGATAAGGCACGACAACGCACGGCTAGGCAGTGCACGGCTAGGCAAGGAAAGGGAAGGAAAGGAAGGCAAGGCAAAGTAAGTCAAGGCACGTGTAACGGAAGAAACGGCACAGCAAGGGGAAACAAGGCTAAGGCAAGACAACGCACGGCTAGGCAATGCACGGCAAGGGAAGGAAAGGGTAACGCAAGGCAAGGCACGGTCAGGCGAGGCAAGGCTAATGCACGACAACGCAAGGCTAGGCAATGCACGGCTAGGCAAGGAAAGAGTAACGGAAGGAAAGGAAGGCAAAGCAATGCAAGGCAAGGCAAGTGTAACAAAAGGCACGGCACGGCAAGGGGAAACAAGGGTAAGGCACGACAACGCAAGGCTAGGCAGTGCACGGCAAGGCAAGGAAAGGGTAACGCAAGGCAAGGTACGGTGAGGCAAGGGAAGGCTAATGCACGACAACGCAAGGCTAGGCAGTGCACAGCTAGGCAAGGAAAGAGTAACGGAAGGAAAGGAAGGCAAGGCAAAGAAAGGCAAGGCAAGTGTAACGGAAGGAACGGCACAGCAAGGGGAAACAAGGCTAAGGCATGACAACGCACGGCTAGGCAGTGCACGGCTAGGCAAGGAAAGAGTAACGGAAGGCAAGGAAGGCAAGGGAAAGCAAGGGTAGGCAAGGGCAACGGACGGAACGGCACGTTAAGGGGAAACAAGCCTAAGGCACGACAACGCAGGACTAGGCAATGCACGGCAAGGCAAGGAAAGGGTAACGCAAGGCAAGGCACGGTCAGGCGAGGCAACGCTAATGCACGAAAAAGCACGGCTAGGCAATGCACGGCTAGGCAAGGAAAGAGTAACGGAAGGAAAGGAAGGCAAAGCAAAGCAAGGCAAGGCAAGTGTAACAAAAGGCACGGCACGGCAAGGGGAAACAGGGGTAAGGCACGACAACGCAAGGCTAGGCAGTGCACGGCAAGGCAAGGAAAGGGTAACGCAACGCAAGGTACGGTGAGGCAAGGGAAGGCTAATGCACGACAACGCAAGGCTAGGCAGTGCACGGCTAGGCAAGGAAAGAGTAACGGAAGGAAAGGAAGGCAAGGCAAAGAAAGGCAAGGCAAGTGTAACGGAAGGAACGGCACGGTAAGGGGAAACAAGGCTAAGGGACGACAACGCAGGACTACGCAATGCACGGCAAGGCAAGGAAAGGGTAACGGAAGGAAAGGAAGGCAAGGCAAAGAAAGGCAAGGCAAGTGTAACGGAAGGAACGGCACAGCAAGGGGAAACAAGGCTAAGGCACGACAACGCACCGCTAGGCAGTGCACGGCTAGGCAAGGAAAGAGTAACGGAAGGAAAGAAAGGCAAGGGAAAGCAAGGGAAGGCAAGGCTAACGGAAGGAACGGCACGGTACGGGGAAACAAGGCTAAGGCGCGACAACCAGGACTAGGCAATGCACGGCAAGGCAAAGAAAGGGTAACGCAAGGCAAGGAACCGTCAGGCGACGCAAGGCTAAGGCACGACAACGCAAGGCTACGCAATGCACGGAAGGTAAGTAAAGAGTAACGGAAGGCAAGGAAGGCAAGGGAAAGCAAGGGTAGGCAAGGGCAACGGACGGAACGGCACGTTAAGGGGAAACAAGCCTAAGGCACGACAAGGCAGGACTAGGCAATGCCCGGCAAGGCAAGGAAAGGGTAACGCAAGGCAATGCACGGTCAGGCGAGGCAAGGCTAATGCACGACAACGCAAGGCTAGGCAGTGCTCGGCAAGGCAAGGAAAGAGTAACGGAAGGAAAGAAAGGCAAGGGAAAGCAAGGGAAGGCAAGGGTAACGGAAGGAACGGCACGGTAAGGGGAAACAAGGCTAAGGCACGACAACGCAGGACTAGGCAATGCACGGCAAGGCAAAGAAATTGTAACGCAAGGCAAGGCACGGTCAGGCGAGGCAAGGCTAATGCACGACAACGCAAGGCTAGGCAATGCACGGCTAGGCAAGGAAAGAGTAACGGAAGGAGAGGAAGGCAAGGCAAAGCAAGGCAAGGCAAGTGTAACAAAAGGCAAGGCACGGCAAGGGGAAACAAGGGTAAGGCACGGCAACGCACGGCTAGGCAATGCACGGCCAAGCAAGGAAAGGGTAACGCAAGGCAAGGCACGGTGAGGAAAGGCAAGGCTAATGCACGACAATGCAGGGCTAGGCAATGCACGGCAAGGCAAGGAAAGCATAACGCAAGGCAAGGCACGGTCAGGCGAGGCAAGGCTAATGCACGACAACGCAAGGCTAGGCAGTGCTCGGCAAGGCAAGGAAAGAGTAACGGAAGGAAAGAAAGGCAAGGGAAAGCAAGGGAAGGCAAGGGTAACGGAAGGAACGGCACGGTAAGGGGAAACAAGGCTAAGGCACGACAACGCAGGACTAGGCAATGCACGGCAAGGCAAAGAAAGGGTAACGCAAGGCAAGGCACGGTCAGGCGAGGCAAGGCTAATGCACGACAATGCAAGGCTAGGCAATGCACGGCTAGGCAAGGAAAGAGTAACGGAAGGAGAGGAAGGCAAGGCAAAGCAAGGCAAGGCAAGTGTAACAAAAGGCAAGGCACGTCAAGGGGAAACAAGGGTAAGGCACGGCAACGCACGGCTAGGCAATGCACGGCCAAGCAAGGAAAGGGTAACGCAAGGCAAGGCACGGTGAGGAAAGGCAAGGCTAATGCACGACAATGCAGGGCTAGGCAATGCACGGCAAGGTAAGGAAAGCATAACGCAAGGCAAGGCACGGTCAGGCGAGGCAAGTCTAATGCACGACAACGCAAGGCTAGGCAGTGCTCGTCAAGGCAAGGAAAGAGTAACGGAAGGAAAGAAAGGCAAGGGAAAGCAAGGGAAGGCAAGGGTAACGGAAGGAACGGCACGGTAAGGGGAAACAAGGCTAAGGCACGACAACGCAGGATTAGGCAATGCACGGCAAGGCAAGGAAAGGGTAACCCAAGGCAAGGCACGGTCAGGCGAGGCAAGGCTAAGGCAGGACAACGCAAGGCTAGGCAATGCACGGAAGGCAAGCAAAGAGTAACGGAAGGCAAGGAAGGCAAGGGAAGGCAAAGGTAAAGGAAGGAACGGCACGGTAAGCGGAAACAAGGCTAAGGCACGACAACTCAGGACTAGGCAATGCAAGGCAAGGCAAGGAAAGCATAACGCAAGGCAAGGCACGGTCAGGCGAGGCAAGGCTAATGCACGACAACGCAAGGCTAGGCAATGCACGGCTAGGCAAGGAAAGAGTAACGGAAGGAAAGGAAGGCAAAGCAAAGCAAGGCAAGGCAAGTGCAACAAAAGGCACGGCACGGCAAGGGGAAACAAGGGTAAGGCACGACAACGCAAGGCTAGGCAGTGCACGGCAAGGCAAGGAAAGAGTAACGGAAGGAAAGAAAGGCAAGGGAAAGCAAGGGAAGGCAAGGCTAACGGAAGGAACGGCACGGTACGGGGAAACAAGGCTAAGGCACGACAACGCAGGACTAGGCAATGCACGGCAAGGCAAAGAAAGGGTAAAGCAAGGCAAGGCACGGTCAGGCGACGCAAGGCTAAGGCACGACAACGCAAGGCTAGGCAATGCACGGAAGGTAAGTAAAGAGTAACGGAAGGCAAGGAAGGCAAGGGAAAGCAAGGGTAGGCAAGGGCAACGGACGGAACGGCACGTTAAGGGGAAACAAGCCTAAGGCACGACAACGCAGGACTAGGCAATGCACGGCAAGGCAAGGAAAGGGTAACGCAAGGCAAGGCACGGTCAGGCGAGGCAACGCTAATGCACGAAAAAGCACGGCTAGGCAATGCACGGCAAGGCAAGGAAAGGGTAACGCAAGGCAAGGCACGGTCAGGCGAGGCAAGGCTAATGCAAGACAACGCAAGGCTAGGCAATGCACGGCAAGGCAAGGAAAGAGTAACGCAAGGCAATGCACGGTCAGGCGAGGCAAGGCTAAGGCACGACAACGCAAGGCTAGGCAATGCACGGCTAGGCAAGGAAAGAGTAACGGAAGGAGAGGAAGGCAAGGGAAAGCAAGGCAAGGCAAGTGTAACAAAAGGCAAGGCACGGCAAGGGGAAACAAGGGTAAGGCACGGCAACGCACGGCTAGGCAATGCACGGCCAAGCAAGGAAAGGGTAACGCAAGGCAAGGCACGGTGAGGAAAGGCAAGGCTAATGCACGACAATGCAGGGCTAGGCAATGCACGGCAAGGCAAGGAAAGCATAACGCAAGGCAAGGCACGGTCAGGCGAGGCAAGGCTAATGCACGACAACGCAAGGCTAGGCAGTGCTCGGCAAGGCAAGGAAAGAGTAACGGAAGGAAAGAAAGGCAAGGGAAAGCAAGGGAAGGCAAGGGTAACGGAAGGAACGGCACGGTAAGGGGAAACAAGGCTAAGGCACGACAACGCAGGACTAGGCAATGCACGGCAAGGCAAGGAAAGGGTAACGCAAGGCAAGGCACGGTCAGGCGAGGCAAGGCTAAGGCAGGACAACGCAAGGCTACGCAATGCACGGAAGGCAAGCAAAGTGTAACGGAAGGCAAGGAAGGCAAGGGAAGGGAAAGGTAAAGGAAGGAACGGCACGGTAAGCGGAAACAAGGCTAAGGCACGACAACGCACGGCTAGGCAGTGCACGGCTAGGCAAGGAAAGGGAAGGAAAGGAAGGCAAGGCAAAGTAAGGCAAGGCACGTGTAACGGAAGAAACGGCACAGCAAGGGGAAACAAGGCTAAGACAAGACAACGCACGGCTAGGCAATGCACGGCAAGGGAAGGAAAGGGTAACGCAAGGCAAGGCACGGTCAGGCGAGGCAAGGCTAATGCACGACAACGCAAGGCTAGGCAATGCACGGCTAGGCAAGGAAAGAGTAACGGAAGGAAAGGAAGGCAAAGCAATGCAAGGCAAGGCAAGTGTAACAAAAGGCACGGCACGGCAAGGGGAAACAAGGGTAAGGCACGACAACGCAAGGCTAGGCAGTGCACGGCAAGGCAAGGAAAGGGTAACGCAAGGCAAGGTACGGTGAGGCAAGGGAAGGCTAAGGCACGACAACGCAAGGCTAGGCAATGCACGGAAGGTAAGTAAAGAGTAACGGAAGGCAAGGAAGGCAAGGGAAAGCAAGGGAAGGCAAGGGCAACGGACGGACCGGCACGTTAAGGGGAAACAAGCCTAAGGCACGACAACGCAGGACTAGGCAATGCACGGCAAGGCAAGGAAAGGGTAACGCAAGGCAAGGCACGGTCAGGCGAGGCAACGCTAATGCACGAAAAAGCACGGCTAGGCAATGCACGGCAAGGCAAGGAAAGGGTAACGCAAGGCAAGGCACGGTCAGGCGAGGCAAGGCTAATGCACGACAACGCAAGGCTAGGCAATGCACGGCAAGGCAAGGAAAGGGTAACGCAAGGCAATGCACGGTCAGGCGAGGCAAGGCTAATGCACGACAACGCAAGGCTAGGCAGTGCTCGGCAAGGCAAGGAAAGAGTAACGGAAGGAAAGAAAGGCAAGGGAAAGCAAGGGAAGGCAAGGGTAACGGAAGGAACGGCACGGTAAGGGGAAACAAGGCTAAGGCACGACAACGCAGGACTAGGCAATGCACGGCAAGGCAAAGAAAGGGTAACGGAAGGAGAGGAAGGCAAGGCAAAGCAAGCCAAGGCAAGTGTAACAAAAGGCAAGGCACGGCAAGGGGAAACAAAGGTAAGGCACGGCAACGCACGGCTAGGCAATGCACGGCCAAGCAAGGAAAGGGTAACGCAAGGCAAGGCACGGTGAGGAAAGGCAAGGCTAATGCACGACAATGCAGGGCTAGGCAATGCACGGCAAGGGAAGGAAAGCATAACGCAAGGCAAGGCACGGTCAGGCGAGGCAAGGCTAATGCACGACAACGCAAGGCTAGGCAGTGCTCGGCAAGGCAAGGAAAGAGTAACGGAAGGAAAGAAAGGCAAGGGAAAGCAAGGGAAGGCAAAGGTAACGGAAGGAACGGCACGGTAAGGGGAAACAAGGCTAAGGCACGACAACGCAGGACTAGGCAATGCACGGCAAGGCAAAGAAAGCGTAACCCAAGGCAAGGCACGGTCAGGCGAGGCAAGGCTAATGCACGACAACGCAAGGCTAGGCAATGCACGGCTAGGCAAGGAAAGAGTAACGGAAGGAGAGGAAGGCAAGGCAAAGCAAGGCAAGGCAAGTGTAACAAAAGGCAAGGCACGGCAAGGGGAAACAAGGGTAAGGCACGGCAACGCACGGCTAGGCAATGCACGGCCAAGCAATTAAAGGGTAACGCAAGGCAAGGCACGGTGAGGAAAGGCAAGGCTAATGCACGACAATGCAGGGCTAGGCAATGCACGGCAAGGCAAGGAAAGCATAACGCAAGGCAAGGCACGGTCAGGCCAGGCAAGGCTAATGCACGACAACGCAAGGCTAGGCAGTGCTCGGCAAGGCAAGGAAAGAGTAAGGGAAGGAAAGAAAGGCAAGGGAAAGCAAGGGAAGGCAAGGGTAACGGAAGGAACGGCAAGGTAAGGGGAAACAATGCTAAGGCACGACAACGCAGGATTAGGCAATGCACGGCAAGGCAAGGAAAGGGTAACGCAAGGCAAGGCACGGTCAGGCGAGGCAAGGCTAATGCACGACAACGCAAGGCTAGGCAATGCACGGCTAGGCAAGGAAAGAGTAACGGAAGGAAAGGAAGGCAAGGCAAAGAAAGGCAAGGCAAGTGTAACGGAAGGAACGGCACAGCAAGGGGAAACAAGGCTAAGGCACGACAACGCACGGCTAGGCAGTGCACGGCTAGGCAAGGAAAGAGTAACGGAAGGAAAGAAAGGCAAGGGAAAGCAAGGGAAGGCAAGGCTAACGGAAGGAACGGCACGGTACGGGGAAACAAGGCTAAGGCACGACAACGCAGGACTAGGCAATGCACGGCAATGCAAAGAAAGGGTAACGCAAGGCAAGGCACGGTCAGGCGACGGAAGGCTAAGGCACGACAACGCAAGGCTAGGCAATGCACGGAAGGTAAGTAAAGAGTAACGGAAGGCAAGGAAGGCAAGGGAAAGCAAGGGTAGGCAAGGGCAACGGACGGAACGGCACGTTAAGGGGAAACAAGCCTAAGGCACGACAACGCAGGACTAGGCAATGCACGGCAAGGCAAGGAAAGGGTAACGCAAGGCAAGGCACGGTCAGGCGAGGCAACGCTAATGCACGAAAAAGCACGGCTAGGCAATGCACGGCAAGGCAAGGAAAGGGTAACGCAAGGCAAGGCACGGTCAGGTGAGGCAAGGCTAATGCACGACAACGCAAGGCTAGGCAATGCACGGAAAGGCAAGGAAAGGGTAACGCAAGGCAATGCACGGTCAGGCGAAGCAAGGCTAATGCACGACAACGCAAGGCTAGGCAGTGCTCGGCAAGGCAAGGGAAGAGTAACGGAAGGAGAGGAAGGCAAGGCAAAGCAAGGCAAGGCAAGTGTAACAAAAGGCAAGGCACGGTAAGGGGAAACAAGGGTAAGGAACGGCAACGCACGGCTAGGCAATGCACGGCCAAGCAAGGAAAGGGTAACGCAAGGCAAGGCACGGTGAGGAAAGGCAAGGCTAATGCACGACAATGCAGGGCTAGGCAATGCACGGCAAGGCAAGGAAAGCATAACGCAAGGCAAGGCACGGTCAGGCGAGGCAAGGCTAATGCACGACAACGCAAGGGTAGGCAGTGTTCGGCAAGGCAAGGAAAGAGTAACGGAAGGAAAGAAAGGCAAGGGAAAGCAAGGGAAGGCAAGGGTAACGGAAGCAACGGCACGGTAAGGGGAAACAAAGCTAAGGCACGACAACGCAGGACTAGGCAATACACGGCAAGGCAAGGAAAGGGTAACGCAAGGCAAGGCACGGTCAGGCGAGGCAACGCTAATGCACGAAAAAGCACGGCTAGGCAATGCACGGCAAGGCAAGGAAATGGTAACGCAAGGCAAGGCACGGTCAGGCGAGGCAAGGCTAATGCACGACAACGCAAGGCTAGGCAATGCACGGCAAGGCAAGGAAAGGGTAACGCAAGGCAATGCACGGTCAGGCGAGGCAAGGCTAATGCACGACAACGCAAGGCTAGGCAGTGCTCGGCAAGGGAAAGAAAGAGTAACGGAAGGAAAGAAAGGCAAGGGAAAGCAAGGGAAGGCAAGGGTAACGGAAGGAACGGCACGGTAAGGGGAAACAAGGCTAAGGCACGACAACGCAGGACTAGGCAATGCACGGTAAGGCAAAGAAAGGGTAACGCAAGGCAAGGCACGGTCAGGCGAGGCAAGGCTAATGCACGACAACGCAAGGCTAGGCAATGCACGGCTAGGCAAGGAAAGAGTAACGGAAGGAGAGGAAGGCAAGGCAAAGCAAGGCAAGGCAAGTGTAACAAAAGGCAAGGCCCGGCAAGGGGAAACAAGGGTAAGGCACGGCAAGGCACGGCTAGGCAATGCACGGCCAAGCAAGGAAAGGGTAACGCAAGGCAAGGCACGTTGAGGAAAGGCAAGGCTAATGCACGACAATGCAGGGCTAGGCAATGCACGGCAAGGCAAGGAAAGCATAACGCAAGGCAAGGCACGGTCAGGCGAGGCAAGGCTAATGCACGACAACGCAAGGCTAGGCAGTGCTCGGCAAGGCAAGGAAAGAGTAACGGAAGGAAAGAAAGGCAAGGGAAAGCAAGGGAAGGCAAGGGTAACGGAAGGAACGGCACGGTAAGGGGAAACAAGGCTAAGGCACGACAACGCAGGACTAGGCAATGCACGGCAAGGCAAGGAAAGGGTAACGCAAGGCAAGGCACGGTCAGGCGAGGCAAGGCTAAGGCAGGACAACGCAAGGCTAGGCAATGCACGGAAGGCAAGCAAAGAGTAACGGAAGGCAAGGAAGGCAAGGGAAGGCAAAGGTAAAGGAAGGAACGGCACGGTAAGCGGAATCAAGGCTAAGGCACGACAACGCACGGCTAGGCAGTGCACGGCTAGGCAAGGAAAGGGAAGGAAAGGAAGGCAAGGCAAAGTAAGGCAAGGCACGTGTAACGGAAGAAACGGCACAGCAAGGGGAAACAAGGCTAAGGCAAGACAACGCACGGCTAGGCAATGCACGGCAAGGGAAGGAAAGGGTAACGCAAGGCAAGGCACGGTCAGGCGAGGCAAGGCTAATGCACGACAACGCAAGGCTAGGCAATGCACGGCTAGGCAAGGAAAGAGTAACGGAAGGAAAGGAAGGCAAAGCAATGCAAGGCAAGGCAAGTGTAACAAAAGGCACGGCACGGCAAGGGGAAACAAGGGTAAGGCACGACAACGCAAGGCTAGGCAGTGCACGGCAAGGCAAGGAAAGGGTAACGCAAGGCAAGGTACGGTGAGGCAAGGGAAGGCTAATGCACGACAACGTAAGGCTAGGCAGTGCACAGCTAGGCAAGGAAAGAGTAACGGAAGGAAAGGAAGGCAAGGCAAAGAAAGGCAAGGCAAGTGTAACGGAAGGAACGGCACAGCAAGGGGAAACAAGGGTAAGGCACGACAACGCACGGCTAGGCAGTGCACGGCTAGGCAAGGAAAGAGTAACGGAAGGAAAGAAAGGCAAGGGAAAGCAAGGGAAGGCAAGGCTAACGGAAGGAACGGCACGGTACGGGGAAACAAGGCTAAGGCACGACAACGCAGGACTAGGCAATGCACTGCAAGGCAAAGAAAGGGTAACGCAAGGCAAGGCACGGTCAGGCGACGCAAGGCTAAGGCACGACAACGCAAGGCTAGGCAATGCACGGAAGGTAAGTCAAGAGTAACGGAAGGCAAGGAAGGCAAGGGAAAGCAAGGGTAGGCAAGGGCAACGGACGGAACGGCACGTTAAGGGGAAACAAGCCTAAGGCACGACAACGCAGGACTAGGAAATGCACGGCAAGGCAAGGAAAGGGTAACGCAAGGCAAGGCACGGTAAGGCGAGGCAACGCTAATGCACGAAAAAGCACGGCTAGGCAATGCACGGCTAGGCAAGGAAAGAGTAACGGAAGGAAAGGAAGGCAAAGCAAAGCAAGGCAAGGCAAGTGTAACAAAAGGCACGGCACGGCAAGGGGAAACAGGGGTAAGGCACGACAACGCAAGGCTAGGCAGTGCACGGCAAGGCAAGGAAAGGGTAACGCAAGGCAAGGTACGGTGAGGCAAGGGAAGGCTAATGCACGACAACGCAAGGCTAGGCAGTGCACGGCTAGGCAAGGAAAGAGTAACGGAAGGAAAGGAAGGCAAGGCAAAGAAAGGCAAGGCAAGTGTAACGGAAGGAACGGCACAGCAAGGGGAAACAAGGCTAAGGCACGACAACGCACGGCTAGGCAGTGCACGGCTAGGCAAGGAAAGAGTAACGGAAGGAAAGAAAGGCAAGGGAAAGCAAGGGAAGGCAAGGCTAACGGAAGGAACGGCACGGTACGGGGAAACAAGGCTAAGGCACGACAACGCAGGACTAGGCAATGCACGGCAAGGCAAAGAAAGGGTAACGCAAGGCAAGGCACGGTCAGGCGACGCAAGGCTAAGGCACGACAACGCAAGGCTAGGCAATGCACGGAAGGTAAGTAAAGAGTAACGGAAGGCAAGGAAGGCAAGGGAAAGCAAGGGTAGGCAAGGGCAACGGACGGAACGGCACGTTAAGGGGAAACAAGCCTAAGGCACGACAACGCAGGACTAGACAATGCACGGCAAGGCAAGGAAAGGGTAACGCAAGGCAAGGCACGGTCAGGCGAGGCAAGGCTAATGCACGACAACGCAAGCCTAGGCAGTGCTCGGCAAGGCAAGGAAAGAGTAACGGAAGGAAAGAAAGGCAAGGGAAAGCAAGGGAAGGCAAGGGTAACGGAAGGAACGGCACGGTAAGGGGAAACAAGGCTAAGGCACGACAACACAGGACTAGGCAATGCACGGCAAGGCAAGGAAAGGGTAACGCAAGGCAAGGCACGGTCAGGCGAGGCAACGCTAATGCACGAAAAAGCACGGCTAGGCAATGCACGGCAAGGCAAGGAAAGGGTAACGCAAGGCAAGGCACGTTCAGGCGAGGCAAGGCTAATGCACGACAACGCAAGGCTAGGCAATGCACGGCAAGGCAAGGAAAGAGTAACGCAAGGCAATGCACGGTCAGGCGAGGCAAGGCTAAGGCACGACAACGCAAGGCTAGGCAGTGCTCGGCAAGGCAAGGAAAGAGTAACGGAAGGAAAGAAAGGCAAGGGAAAGCAAGGGAAGGCAAGGGTAACGGAAGGAACGGCACGGTAAGGGGAAACAAGGCTAAGGCACGACAACGCAGGACTAGGCAATGCACGGCAAGGCAAAGAAAGCGTAACGCAAGGCAAGGCACGGTCAGGCGAGGCAAGGCTAATGCACGACAACGCAAGGCTAGGCAATGCACGGCTAGGCAAGGAAAGAGTAACGGAAGGAGAGGAAGGCAAGGCAAAGCAAGGCAAGGCAAGTGTAACAAAAGGCAAGGCACGGCAAGGGGAAACAAGGGTAAGGCACGGCAACGCACGGCTAGGCAATGCACGGCCAAGCAAGGAAAGGGTAACGCAAGGCAAGGCACGGTGAGGAAAGGCAAGGCTAATGCACGACAATGCAGGGCTAGGCAATGCACGGCAAGGTAAGGAAAGCATAACGCAAGGCAAGGCACGGTCAGGCGAGGCAAGGCTAATGCACGACAACGCAAGGCTAGGCAGTGCTCGGCAAGGCAAGGAAAGAGTAACGGAAGGAAAGAAAGGCAAGGGAAAGCAAGGGAAGGCAAGGGTAACGGAAGGAACGGCACGGTAAGGGGAAACAAGGCTAAGGCACGACAACGCAGGACTAGGCAATGCACGGTAAGGCAAAGAAAGGGTAACGCAAGGCAAGGCACGGTCAGGCGAGGCAAGGCTAATGCACGACAACGCAAGGCTAGGCAATGCACGGCTAGGCAAGGAAAGAGTAACGGAAGGAGAGGAAGGCAAGGCAAAGCAAGGCAAGGCAAGTGTAACAAAAGGCAAGGCCCGGCAAGGGGAAACAAGGGTAAGGCACGGCAAGGCACGGCTAGGCAATGCACGGCCAAGCAAGGAAAGGGTAACGCAAGGCAAGGCACGTTGAGGAAAGGCAAGGCTAATGCACGACAATGCAGGGCTAGGCAATGCACGGCAAGGCAAGGAAAGCATAACGCAAGGCAAGGCACGGTCAGGCGAGGCAAGGCTAATGCACGACAACGCAAGGCTAGGCAGTGCTCGGCAAGGCAAGGAAAGAGTAACGGAAGGAAAGAAAGGCAAGGGAAAGCAAGGGAAGGCAAGGGTAACGGAAGGAACGGCACGGTAAGGGGAAACAAGGCTAAGGCACGACAACGCAGGACTAGGCAATGCACGGCAAGGCAAGGAAAGGGTAACGCAAGGCAAGGCACGGTCAGGCGAGGCAAGGCTAAGGCAGGACAACGCAAGGCTAGGCAATGCACGGAAGGCAAGCAAAGAGTAACGGAAGGCAAGGAAGGCAAGGGAAGGCAAAGGTAAAGGAAGGAACGGCACGGTAAGCGGAATCAAGGCTAAGGCACGACAACGCACGGCTAGGCAGTGCACGGCTAGGCAAGGAAAGGGAAGGAAAGGAAGGCAAGGCAAAGTAAGGCAAGGCACGTGTAACGGAAGAAACGGCACAGCAAGGGGAAACAAGGCTAAGGCAAGACAACGCACGGCTAGGCAATGCACGGCAAGGGAAGGAAAGGGTAACGCAAGGCAAGGCACGGTCAGGCGAGGCAAGGCTAATGCACGACAACGCAAGGCTAGGCAATGCACGGCTAGGCAAGGAAAGAGTAACGGAAGGAAAGGAAGGCAAAGCAATGCAAGGCAAGGCAAGTGTAACAAAAGGCACGGCACGGCAAGGGGAAACAAGGGTAAGGCACGACAACGCAAGGCTAGGCAGTGCACGGCAAGGCAAGGAAAGGGTAACGCAAGGCAAGGTACGGTGAGGCAAGGGAAGGCTAATGCACGACAACGTAAGGCTAGGCAGTGCACAGCTAGGCAAGGAAAGAGTAACGGAAGGAAAGGAAGGCAAGGCAAAGAAAGGCAAGGCAAGTGTAACGGAAGGAACGGCACAGCAAGGGGAAACAAGGGTAAGGCACGACAACGCACGGCTAGGCAGTGCACGGCTAGGCAAGGAAAGAGTAACGGAAGGAAAGAAAGGCAAGGGAAAGCAAGGGAAGGCAAGGCTAACGGAAGGAACGGCACGGTACGGGGAAACAAGGCTAAGGCACGACAACGCAGGACTAGGCAATGCACTGCAAGGCAAAGAAAGGGTAACGCAAGGCAAGGCACGGTCAGGCGACGCAAGGCTAAGGCACGACAACGCAAGGCTAGGCAATGCACGGAAGGTAAGTCAAGAGTAACGGAAGGCAAGGAAGGCAAGGGAAAGCAAGGGTAGGCAAGGGCAACGGACGGAACGGCACGTTAAGGGGAAACAAGCCTAAGGCACGACAACACACGGCTAGGAAATGCACGGCAAGGCAAGGAAAGGGTAACGCAAGGCAAGGCACGGTAAGGCGAGGCAACGCTAATGCACGAAAAAGCACGGCTAGGCAATGCACGGCTAGGCAAGGAAAGAGTAACGGAAGGAAAGGAAGGCAAAGCAAAGCAAGGCAAGGCAAGTGTAACAAAAGGCACGGCACGGCAAGGGGAAACAGGGGTAAGGCACGACAACGCAAGGCTAGGCAGTGCACGGCAAGGCAAGGAAAGGGTAACGCAAGGCAAGGTACGGTGAGGCAAGGGAAGGCTAATGCACGACAACGCAAGGCTAGGCAGTGCACGGCTAGGCAAGGAAAGAGTAACGGAAGGAAAGGAAGGCAAGGCAAAGAAAGGCAAGGCAAGTGTAACGGAAGGAACGGCACAGCAAGGGGAAACAAGGCTAAGGCACGACAACGCACGGCTAGGCAGTGCACGGCTAGGCAAGGAAAGAGTAACGGAAGGAAAGAAAGGCAAGGGAAAGCAAGGGAAGGCAAGGCTAACGGAAGGAACGGCACGGTACGGGGAAACAAGGCTAAGGCACGACAACGCAGGACTAGGCAATGCACGGCAAGGCAAAGAAAGGGTAACGCAAGGCAAGGCACGGTCAGGCGACGCAAGGCTAAGGCACGACAACGCAAGGCTAGGCAATGCACGGAAGGTAAGTAAAGAGTAACGGAAGGCAAGGAAGGCAAGGGAAAGCAAGGGTAGGCAAGGGCAACGGACGGAACGGCACGTTAAGGGGAAACAAGCCTAAGGCACGACAACGCAGGACTAGACAATGCACGGCAAGGCAAGGAAAGGGTAACGCAAGGCAAGGCACGGTCAGGCGAGGCAAGGCTAATGCACGACAACGCAAGCCTAGGCAGTGCTCGGCAAGGCAAGGAAAGAGTAACGGAAGGAAAGAAAGGCAAGGGAAAGCAAGGGAAGGCAAGGGTAACGGAAGGAACGGCACGGTAAGGGGAAACAAGGCTAAGGCACGACAACACAGGACTAGGCAATGCACGGCAAGGCAAGGAAAGGGTAACGCAAGGCAAGGCACGGTCAGGCGAGGCAACGCTAATGCACGAAAAAGCACGGCTAGGCAATGCACGGCAAGGCAAGGAAAGGGTAACGCAAGGCAAGGCACGTTCAGGCGAGGCAAGGCTAATGCACGACAACGCAAGGCTAGGCAATGCACGGCAAGGCAAGGAAAGAGTAACGCAAGGCAATGCACGGTCAGGCGAGGCAAGGCTAAGGCACGACAACGCAAGGCTAGGCAGTGCTCGGCAAGGCAAGGAAAGAGTAACGGAAGGAAAGAAAGGCAAGGGAAAGCAAGGGAAGGCAAGGGTAACGGAAGGAACGGCACGGTAAGGGGAAACAAGGCTAAGGCACGACAACGCAGGACTAGGCAATGCACGGCAAGGCAAAGAAAGCGTAACGCAAGGCAAGGCACGGTCAGGCGAGGCAAGGCTAATGCACGACAACGCAAGGCTAGGCAATGCACGGCTAGGCAAGGAAAGAGTAACGGAAGGAGAGGAAGGCAAGGCAAAGCAAGGCAAGGCAAGTGTAACAAAAGGCAAGGCACGGCAAGGGGAAACAAGGGTAAGGCACGGCAACGCACGGCTAGGCAATGCACGGCCAAGCAAGGAAAGGGTAACGCAAGGCAAGGCACGGTGAGGAAAGGCAAGGCTAATGCACGACAATGCAGGGCTAGGCAATGCACGGCAAGGTAAGGAAAGCATAACGCAAGGCAAGGCACGGTCAGGCGAGGCAAGGCTAATGCACGACAACGCAAGGCTAGGCAGTGCTCGGCAAGGCAAGGAAAGAGTAACGGAAGGAAAGAAAGGCAAGGGAAAGCAAGGGAAGGCAAGGGTAACGGAAGGAACGGCACGGTAAGGGGAAACAAGGCTAAGGCACGACAACGCAGGATTAGGCAATGCACGGCAAGGCAAGGAAAGGGTAACCCAAAGCAAGGCACGGTCAGGCGAGGCAAGGCTAAGGCAGGACAACGCAAGGCTAGGCAATGCACGGAAGGCAAGCAAAGAGTAACGGAAGGCAAGGAAGGCAAGGGAAGGCAAAGGTAAAGGAAGGAACGGCACGGTAAGCGGAAACAAGGCTAAGGCACGACAACTCAGGACTAGGCAATGCAAGGCAAGGCAAGGAAAGGGTAACGCAAGGCAAGGCACGGTCAGGCGAGGCAAGGCTAATGCACGACAACGCAAGGCTAGGCAATGCACGGCTAGGCAAGGAAAGAGTAACGGAAGGAAAGGAAGGCAAGGCAAAGAAAGGCAAGGCAAGTGTAACGGAAGGAACGGCACAGCAAGGGGAAACAAGGCTAAGGCACGACAACGCACGGCTAGGCAGTGCACGGCTAGGCAAGGAAAGAGTAACGGAAGGAAAGAAAGGCAAGGGAAAGCAAGGGAAGGCAAGGCTAACGGAAGGAACGGCACGGTACGGGGAAACAAGGCTAAGGCACGACAACGCAGGACTAGGCAATGCACGGCAAGGCAAAGAAAGGGTAACGCAAGGCAAGGCACGGTCAGGCGACGCAAGGCTAAGGCACGACAACGCAAGGCTAGGCAATGCACGGAAGGTAAGTAAAGAGTAACGGAAGGCAAGGAAGGCAAGGGAAAGCAAGGGTAGGCAAGGGCAACGGACGGAACGGCACGTTAAGGGGAAACAAGCCTAAGGCACGACAACGCAGGACTAGGCAATGCACGGCAAGGCAAGGAAAGGGTAACGCAAGGCAATGCACGGTCAGGCGAGGCAAGGCTAATGCACGACAACGCAAGGCTAGGCAGTGCTCGGCAAGGCAAGGAAAGAGTAACGGAAGGAAAGAAAGGCAAGGGAAAGCAAGGGAAGGCAAGGGTAACGGAAGGAACGGCACGGTAAGGGGAAACAAGGCTAAAGCACGACAACGCAGGACTAGGCAATGCACGGCAAGGCAAAGAAAGGGTAACGCAAGGCAAGGCACGGTCAGGCGAGGCAAGGCTAATGCACGACAACGCAAGGCTAGGCAATGCACGGCTAGGCAAGGAAAGAGTAACGGAAGAAGAGGAAGCCAAGGCAATGCACGGCAAGGCAAGTGTAACAAAAGGCAAGGCACGGCAAGGGGAAACAAGGGTAAGGCACGGCAACGCACGTCTAGGCAATGCACGGCCAAGCAAGGAAAGGGTAACGCAAGCAAGGCACGGTGAGGAAAGGCAAGGCTAATGCACGACAATGCAGGGCTAGGCAATGCACGGCAAGGCAAGGAAAGCATAACGCAAGGCAAGGCACGGTCAGGCGAGGCAAGGCTAATGCACGACAACGCAAGGCTAGGCAGTGCTCGGCAAGGCAAGGAAAGAGTAACGGAAGGAAAGAAAGGCAAGGGAAAGCAAGGGAAGGCAAGGGTAACGGAAGGAACGGCACGGTAAGGGGAAACAAGGCTAAGGCACGACAACGCAGGACTAGGCAATGCACGGCAAGGCAAAGAAAGGGTAACGCAAGGCAAGGCACGGTCAGGCGAGGCAAGGCTAATGCACGACAACGCAAGTCTAGGCAATGCACGGCTAGGCAAGGAAAGAGTAACGGAAGGAGAGGAAGGCAAGGCAAAGCAAGGCAAGGCAAGTGTAACAAAAGGCAAGGCACGGCAAGGGGAAACAAGGGTAAGGCACGGCAACGCACGGCTAGGCAATGCACGGCCAAGCAAGGAAAGGGTAACGCAAGGCAAGGTACGGTCAGGCGAGCCAAGGCTAAGGCACGACAACGCAAGTCTAGGCAGTGCACGGCTAGGCAAGGAAAGAGTAACGGAGGGAAAGGAAGGCAAGGCAAAGTAAGGCAAGGCAAGTGTAACGGAAGAAACGGCACAGCAAGGGGAAACAAGGCTAAGGCAAGACAACGCACGGCTAGGCAATGCACGGCAAGGGAAGGAAAGGGTAACGCAAGG